>NC_052393.1:2703068-3003409 GCF_009389715.1 Phoenix dactylifera | reverse complement strand
TCTTTTTTCTTGGGTTTTTTCATTGTGGGAAATGGTGATCAGCTGCTCATTCTTCATTTCTATAGTTATCTGACATGGAGAATGTGAACATTCAAACTAATATGATTCCTTTCCTTCGCATCGTTACTATCCTCTTATGTTTTTCTGTTTATTTTTATTCTAGTGTTTCTGCTAAATTGACTGAACCATTAGCCTCTCATAGGCCATTTTACAGTAGTTACTCTTTTTCCAAATTATGGTAATCATTTGAATAGAATAAACATAGTTCATTGACTTGAACCTTTTTTCCGTTGTAGGGGACGCCAAAATATTGATTGTTTCCAAAGAAGGAGATGCCCTCTGGAAACCAAGGGTGACTCAAAAAAAAAAAAAATCCCTTCCATGTAAATAAACATATACATCAAAACTTTCTCATATTAGATCACTTAACACGAATTTGTTCTTCAAATTCATTTTCAGTACATCCACCTAAATCTTCGCTGTTCTCTTTCTTTTAAAGCGCCTTAAGCAGTATTGAATATCCCCCCCATGTCAAAATATTGTAGTTTATACTCTGCAACTGTTATGTCTTCATCTACATCACCATTCCTTTCGGACTTGAAGTTCATCCACCTTTAACATCAGAACTTCAGTTTATTGAATTAAAAAAAATCTAAATATTTCCATCAATGCAACAAAACATGAAGTTACTAAAATAAAAGCAGAGGAACAACAAATCTAAAGCAAAAATATGATTGCACTATATAAAATTTCATGCACTAGTCCACGGGTTGGCTGGCATCTAAATCCAGCTCCCAAATGGCATTTTATTGTATGTTTACATCTAGTTTAACATGCAGTGGAGCTTACTCATAAACTTTGACAAATCTCACGTCAATATATATGAGTGTGTGTGCACCCGCGCGCTCTTGTTTCAGTGAATGTGGTAATAATGAGCTTATTGATTGGCTTGCTCTTGCTGTTTACTTTCTAATCACATCATCAAACAATTAGTCATTGCACATTCAAAAAGTGAATTGGTTTTTAATCACTTTGATCTTATCTTTTTTAGAGAGGAAGAGAGACCATAATGAAGTATATTGCCATCAAGCCATGCTACAAATTATATCACCCAAAGGAAATACTTACCTCAGATGCTAACAGCTTACAATCAGCTATAAACCTATCAGGAAAGAACAAAGGTGCCAGACAATTAAGCTGACATTATAGCGAATAGATCTGGTGAGAAATTGATAGCTAGCCTCGCAAAGTGGGGTTAACATCAAGGAACAGAGGTAAGAGAATTTTATTGAATAGCTATTTGACCAGTTTAATAATTGGGTCAGATCATTACTTGAACCATATTGCGTGTTTAAAATCTGTTTAATCTATTTGAAACCTTATTTAACCTGTTTCTGATCTATTGAATCCAACCCGCTTAACATGTTTAACCTATTTAAATCCATTTAACCCATTTAACTTGACTTGACCTGTTTAATAAATGAGTTATATGGGTCGGATCGGATTACCTATTTTAATAAATAAGTTAGGTTCGGATTGATGAATTTTTGATCCGATCCGCATCCGACTCGATCCAATTACCATCTCTTATTCTAGGATTCATAGGAGGTTCTTTATCTGCATTAGGGTGAACGGGAAAAAAAAGTAAATAGAGATTTTCAATGCATTGCCGAAACACTATTTGACACCATTTTACGAAAAATAAAAACTTTGCACCAAATAAAATAAAAATGTTGCAGTTTGGTCCAAAGTCCAACACCTGCCCAAGATAAACCCACTCAACGAACTGGAGCCTCGACTCAAGAATGGATCTGATTTGCAACACCGCTTCCAGAAATCCAAATTGCAACCCATGGAAAAATACAATGGATCGAGCCTCGCGACAGGACGACATGGATATCCGGCCAAATGCTCGGCCGAGCCGCGACCGACCCGGAAATATCCACTGCGAGAAACCCTCGCATTTCCTCAAGCAGTTGGACGCACTCCCGTCACAAAACCACCGCCCACGTCCTTTGTTTATCGTTGTTGCTGCCGTTCCTTGTAATATAAACGTACGCTGTGGGGAGATGGCAACGTTTTTTATTGGGTTGGTCGGTTGATTTGAATAAGGGGGATGTGGCCCTGCACATGTACCCATGTGGGGTTACGAGAGGGACACAAATTTCTGGCTCGCCGGCTCATTAACAGCTTGGAGCCAGTGGCTTCTGTTGGCCCAAAAGAATGTCTTGCAAGGGCTTTTTAAGCCACCATGGTTGGTATAACAATTTTTTTTTTTTTCTTTTGTAACAAGCTTAACAATTTCATAAGTATTTTAAAGAATCTCTATATCTTCGATGTATAACTATATAATGTGTAGCGCCAATACTGCGAAGTTATTTCTAGGTTTGAGATGAGGGGCAAACAAATGCTTATGAAATTTTCTGAATACAAATGCTTCAAGCTGAAAAAGATTAATAAAATTTTCTGTAAAATATAATAGATAGAACTTGATTTTTTTAAAAAAATTTGAGTATTTCACGCCTTCCATATTTCTCAACAGACAGTAGCAATCGACTGATCCGCAACTTTTCTTATTGGTTGTTAGTATAACAATTGTTTTGAGAAATATGTAATTGATATTTGTATGACAGCTGGTTAGGGGGGAAATAAATTGACATTTTTATTATCCATTCAATTAAGATATTTTCATTAGATTCAAATTTGCATTCCAAGGCAATTTTTTTTCAATCCAATGAACATATATGTAATTGGATGACTATAGCTATTTTCTCTCAAAAAGCATTCAAATACTTGATTGGGCAAAGAAGTTTAAGAGGAAGATTGTTGCCAAAAGATATCTTGTTTTTTTCCTAAAATCTTAACTATATCTCTTTTTTCTTTTGCCAATTTTCCAGTGAATGGTGAAAGTTCAAGTAAATATCAAAGCTGACCCTAGTCTCTTGTATCAAGAAAAAGACATTACCAAAACTTGTCTAGTTGGTACCCTCAGGGCATTTTATAACTATGTTGCACAATAAGTTTTCAAAAAATGACATAAATTTAGTTATTCTTCTTGACTCTTCAGACATGGCAAAACAGCGCCATCTGTAATACTTTAATTGATGGTGATTACTGGGAGAAGAATACTGCAATGCATGCATACGAGCAAGAATTAACAACAAGATTATTGAAATTGAAATTTCTACTAAGAACTAAGCACGGCATATAGTTACCTTTGGCTTAAAACTGAAAACTACTAGATCTCACCTCCTGAGCCAGATAATTGCACAGTCCAATGAGATATTGTATATCTACCATACGTTGGAATTATATCATGAAATAATTCTTGAACTAAAAGTAAAATGCCGGCTCAGAACAGGCCCAATATTGCATGGGAATTTACTATTGTTTGAGAATATAGCAGCTTTTGGTAAGTCAGAAAGAACTCGATAAAAATTTTATTCTCATTGAACTATTAATCTATTTGAATTATACCTAGAGGTCTAGTGTTGCACTCCTAACAAAAATCTAAGAAATGACCTTACTATCAGGATTTCATAAAACTTTGATGATGCAGAGATAATTCATTTGCATGGTAAAAGGAACAAATTAATTAGCACCCCTTATTTCTTAATTAAGATCATACCATGTCCTAAGTTACCAAAGTGACCTCTCACCTTCATGGAATGATACAACGGTATCTTGGAAATTGATGATGCAACTATTCCCAAGAACATAGAGTCTTAAGAGCTAATTATTAAACATATAAAGATTTGACTAATCTAATGCTAGGCTCTTCTTCATTTAGTCGGCATTCTGGGGGGCATAATCCATGGCTCGTGGCCACCTAGAGGAATAAAATCCAGAAAAAAAGGAAGTTGTTATTCTTGTTTGTCTCACTGATCACTAAAATAGCTGCATACAAAAACATATACCAATATAGAGTACTAGGGCATGATTATATCAATGCAGATCATTCTAAAAGGCCAAAACACAAGTCATTAAGATGATTTGTGCTGAATAATAACATGATAAAAATTTCCATAAAACATGTAACTGAGTTCAAGCCAACTGTTTCTCCCTCCCACCTTTGATGTCATATGCTATGAAAAGCTACCATTTTGCCTAAACAATTAGACACCACCCTCGAACAAGGACAAATTAATCTCCTGAAAGTTTGTCACTTTAGGCCTTATTTTAATTAGTGTATATTCAATTAATTAAATGAAGAGCCGTGATCACTCATTTAATAGTCCTTTCAATCAGTCAGCATAGGATTCCAAGAGACAGCGGCACCAAACTTTATAGCTAAAAGACTTGAGAGGCACCAATACCCAACTTACAAGACCACCTCATCTAAGTCAATGCTTACAAATCCCTATTAGCACGTCTCCAAATTTTAGAAGACTTAATGTGACCCACTTGATCAAGCTTATCCCACATTAAGATAAACTCATTTAAATGGTAATTAAATCCAATCAAGAAAGAGGTTATATAGAGTTTATCTTATCTGATAGTTTCTGTGATGGATGGAAACTAATTAGAGATAAACCTTAGGGCTCGTTTGGTTCGCGGGAAAAGAAGGGGGGAAAGTGTGGTCAACGGGAAAGTAATGAGATGCCTCTTGTTTGGTTGGAGTTTTCAAAGGAGAGAGAAGGGAAAGTTGTATTCCCATGGGAATGTGATTCCCACATTTCATGGGAAAGTCTTTCCCATGAGAAACATGGGAAAGTTACTTTCCCATGAGGCGGGAATCACTCCATTTTTACTTTTTCCCAAAAAGTCCCTTCAGCATTAAAGAAGCATTAAAGAGGCATTAAAAACCTAATTTTTATTAAGGGCATAATAGGAATTATATATAACTTTCCTAGGAAAGTGGATGGCCAACCAAACATAAGCACCTTGGAAATTTGTCACTTTCCCATGGTCAACCAAACATGCCAAAAGTACTTTCCTAGGCATCCTCTTCCTAGGAATTTGTTTCCCAGGAATCATATTCCTAGGAAGGAAAATGCTTCCCGCGAACCAAACGAGCCCCATAAGGATCCGGGTTCCTAACCTAGCACTATAAATAGCCTGTGGATCCATCACCTAAGCATTCAAGTCCTGCATAGGTTAGAAGATCCGAGTCTACACTCTCTCTCTCTCTCATGGAGTCTTCTTCCTCCTCGGTGTGACATCTACTTGCTTGAACAGCATGAGCGGAGGTCAGTAAATATATAAATTTATTTATTATCTGTTGCATACATATCCAATATTGTGGTATTAGAGCCAACCTCAATAGCAAGTAGATGTGTCTTCAAGAGGAAGAGAGATTAAAACATGAGACTCTTGAAGTTGCTAATTTGACATCTTAAGATAAAGAAAAAGCACATAAAGGAAAAGATGTCCTTAAAAGGAAGAATACTAAAGTGTCTTCCAAGCGTGAAGGCAATAAGGTTGCATGCTTCTTTTGCAAGAAAAAGAGATACATGAAGAGGATTGTACCAAATATAGGAAGTGGCTTGAAAGAAAAAATAACCGACTATCTCTTGTGTGTTATGAGTCTAATTTTGTTAATATTCCTAATAATACATAGTAGATTGATTCTGGTATTACAATTCATATTGCCAATATCATATAGGGCTTTTCTCTCCCTAAAAGATTGACATAAAAAGGAATATTATTAAAGAGAACTCCTCGTTATTATGACATAGGCGATTGAGACATATCTCAATAGCAAGAATAAAGAGGTTACTAAATGAAGGAGTTTAAATACTCTTGATTTTACCGACCTTGGTACTTATGTGGATTGCATAAAGGAAAAGCAAACCAACAAGACCACTAAAGGAGCCAAAAGAAGTTCTGAGACTCTTCAGATAATACACAGATTTTTGTGGACCATTTACCCCACTTGTCTGAATGGTCAGAGATATTTTATCTCGTTCATTGATGACCATACTCAGTATATGTATCTCTATCTTTTATATGATAAAGGCACTTGATGCTTTCAAAACATATAAAGCAGAGGTAGAGAAACAAACCAAAAAAAATAATAAAATTGTAAGGCCAGACAGGGGTGGAGAGTATTATGAAAGGTACACAGAATCTGTGTAGATACCTGGGCCATTTGCTAGATTCCTTAAAGAAGAGGACATAATTGCTCAATATTCAATGTCGGAGATACCACAACAAAATACTGTGGCAGAAAGAAGGAATCATATGCTGATGGACATGGTAAGGAGCATGCTTAGTCATTCAAATATTCCTATCAAGCTATGGAGTGAAGCTTTAAAAACTGCTATATATGTACTAAATAGGGTTCCATCTAAGGCTGTTTCTAAAACTCCTTTTGAATTATGGAAAGGATGGAAACCAAGTTTAGGACATTTACGCAATGGGGTTGTCCAGTTGAGGTAAGGATTTATAATCTACACATGAAGAAATTAGACCTCGGGACGGTTAGCGGTTTCTTTATTGGGTATGCTAAAAACTTCAAGGGATTCAAGTTTTGTTGTCCCGCACACACATCTAGAATCGTTGAAGTTAGAAATGCTAAATTTCTTAAGGATCATGAGTTTAGTGGGAGTGGTTTTTTCTCGGACTATATCATTTGAGGAAATAAAGGAACCAATTGGTGAACCAAGTGATAAATCAATTAGAAATATGGTTGTTTTTCAAAATCCAGCTTCGAATATAATTAAAGAACAACAAATTCAAAAGCAACCATGCCTTGAGGAACAAACTCATACGGAACCTCTTATTAAATCAAGACGATCCTCAAGAATAAGGAGACCAACAATATCTAGCGACTACCTTGTATACCTTCAAGAATCCGACTTTAAGTTGGACCTTAAGTTGATCCTATTTCGTTTTTAGAAGCCATGACATGAGATATTTCCTCTTTATGGCATGATGCCATGAAGGAAGAGATGGAGTCAATGACTAAGAATCAAGTCTGTGATCTTGCTGAGTTACCACAAAGAGTAAAAGCCATTGGTTGTAAATGGGTCTTTAAAACTAAAAAGGACTTCTCTGATAATGTTGAGCGATATAAGGCTAGACTTGTGGCCAAAGATTTTACTCAAAAAGAAAGAATTGATTTCCATGAGACCTTCTCTCCAGTTTCTAAGAATGATTCTTTTAGGATAATCATGGCACTAATAGCTCATTTTGATTTAGAGCTACATCAGATAGATATGAAAATGGCTTTCTTGAATGGTGATCTTGAGAAAATGGTATACATGGATCAGCCTAAAGGATTTTCATCTAAGGATAGTCATCTGGTTTGAAAATTAAGGAAATCAATATATGGACTTAAACAGGCCTCCCGCCAATGGTATATTAAGTTTCATAATATTGTTACTTCATATGGATTTACGGAGAACATTGTTGATCAATGTATATACCTTAAGGTCAGTGGGAGTAAATATATTTTTCTAGTCCTATATGTGGATGATATTTTGATTGCAACCAGTGATTTAGGTTTGCTACATGAAACTAAAGATTTTCTTTCTAAACACTTTGAGATGAAGGATTTGGGTGAAGCCTCATATGTCATTGGCATAGAGATTCATAGAGATAGATCCCGAAGGATATTGGGATTGTCTCAAAAGGCCTACGTTGAAAGAGTTTTAGAAAAATTTAATATGAAGTTTTGTTCACTTTCAACAGCACCCATTGTCAAAGAAAACAAATTCAGTTTAAGACAATCACCACAAAATAGTTTGGAATTGAAGTATATGAAAAGCATACCTTATGCTTCTGCAGTTGGTAGCTTGATGTATGCTCAAGTATGTACTCATCCAGACATTGCATTTGCAGTAGGAATGTTGGAAAGATACCAAAGCAATCCAGGGCAGAAACATTGGAAAGTTACCAAGAAAGTGCTGCGGTATTTACAAGTAACCAAGAACTTCAATCTTACTTATAAACATACGGATTCCTTGGAGGTTGTCGGATATCTAGATTCAGATTTTGCTGGTTGTTCGGATATAAGAAAGTCTATAACTACTTCATCAATCATAGAAGCAGAATTTGTTGCACGTTATGGAGTGACTTTATAGGCTATATGGCTAAGGAATTTCATCGCAGGACTAACGGTCGTTGATTCTATATCAAGGCCGATAAAGATCTATTATGATAATTTGGGTGCAGTTTCCTTCTCTAAGAATAACAAAAGTAGCAGTCATAATAAGCACATAGATATAAAGTTTTAGTTGTGAGAGATTAAGCAAGATCTGGAGATGTGTTTATTGAACATATCAGTACTTAGCTGATGATTGCTGATCCCATGACTAAAACATTGCCGGCTAAAGTTTATACTGATTATGTGGATCATATGGGACTTATTAGCTCATTTGATATATGATCTTTTTCTCTCATTTTTGGTGTTCGCATTTTGTGAACAATGCTTACAGCTTTGATATATGACTATGGTTGTGCACATAAAGTTTATTTTTGTCCTGTATGGTGTCTTTTAAGACATAAAGAAAAAACTCTAAGGGACTATTATCTAGTCATTCGGTAAGATATGGATATATCTTATGAAGTACATATCAATAAATACCTTACATTGTAATACATGGAAGGAAATGTCTTCATAATAAGATATAACCGCTATGATTCATATAATGGTATTTATTGATAAAGGATACAAGATTGGATAAATTTATTATCTAGTCATTCGGTAAGATATGGATATATCTTATAAAGTACATATCAATAAATACCTTACATTGTAATACATGGAAGGAAATGTCTTCATAATAAGATATAACCGCTATGATTTATGTAATGGTATTTATTGATAAAGAATACAAGATTGGATAAATTTAATTTATTGCCATACTACAGTTTTATCACTATTATGTCACGTGGGCCAAGTGGGAGAATGCTAGCACGTCTCCAAATTTTAGGAGACTTAATGTGGCCCACTTGATCAAGCTTATCCCACATCAAGATAAACCTCATTTAAATGGTGATTAAATCTAATCAAGAAAGAGGTTATATGGAGTTTATCTTATTTGGTAGTTTCTGTGATGAATGGAAACTAATTAAAGATAAACCTTAAAGATAAGGATCCGGGTTCCTAACCTAGCACTATAAATAGCCTATAGATCCATCACCTAAAGCACTCAAGTCCTCCATAGGTTAGAAGATCCAGGTCTACTCTCTCTCTTGTGGAGTCTTCTTCCTCCTCAATGTAACATCTAATTGCTTGAACAACATGAGCGGAGGCCAGTAAAAATATAAATTTATTTATTATTCCTCTTCATACAGTACAACAATCCCTTGAACCATGCCATGTTATAGCCAAACATTCCCAAGTACGTCGCCTTAACCCCTTGACTCCAACCTCAAGCCAAGCCAAAAGACCCAGAGCCGCAAGCGAAAGACAAGCGACCATCACCACCAACCAACCTCCATTAGATCAAGGGTCGCCCATATACACATATACATATATAAGAACTAATAAGGAGGCCTAAAGACCCAAGAAGAGAGAGAAAAGGGTGGAACCAAGCCATACATGAGAATGGACGGGAAGAGGAGATCAACCGCGAAGGCGACGCTGTGCATGCCGAGGCTGATGAGGGGAAACGGGAGGGCGGTGACGACGCCGGCGTCGCTCCTGGAGCGCTTCCGGGAGGTGGTGCTGAGGCTTATCATGCTGTCCGCGCTCCCCAAGGGCACGCGCCCGCACCGCCGAGAGCCGGCCCCGCGCGCGAACCGCGGAGAGCCGGCCCCGCGCGCGCACCGCGGAGAGCCGGCCCCGCGCCCCTGCCACCAGCCGGACTCGTACCGGAGGGAGGCCGTGGAGGACTGTATCGAGTTCTTTAAGAAGTCGGCGGAGGGGGCCAAGAGCTCCAACGTCAACGACAAGTCCGTGGAGGTGGAGGTAGGCTTCACGGCTTTGCCGGTCTTGTAAAGGTTTAGGTCCCTGTGGCTTTTGCCAGTTCTTGTAATGGTCTGTGTGATTGTGTCCCTGCTTTTTTTTTTTTTCAAAATTTTCTCTAGTTTGGAGGTAAGTGACAGTGTAAAGGATAGGTAGCGTTGGTTAATTTTGCATAGATTGTAGAGGTGGATGTGTAGATAGTTCATGTACTACTTGGATTTTCTTCATTTTTATGTGCTTGATCGAGAGAGCCTTATGTGTTCGAGAGCCTTACTTAGGGGGACTTCAGTTCTTCTTCTCAAAAATAGAGAGCCTCATGTGTCTTAGAGTTTTTTTTTATTCGTTTTTTTATTTTTGTTTTTTGTGGCGGGGGTTGGTTGCATCGGCTGCCAATGGGCCCAGGCCCGACTAGAACATCAAATGCGACGCACATGCTAAGCGCTAACATCCTTATTTTTGTGGCCTTGATCACTACACGGCGATCTTAGATCACCAATGATCCTAGTAATCTGCATCCCGAGCTAATTTGATTCTCAAAAATTTTTAGATATCTATTATTAATCTATTTGATATACCATAGACGTTCAGTTAATACCAAAACTATCAATCATATATTTCATATATTTTACAGCTATTAAATAAATTTTTTAAACTAATTATTAAAAAAAATGTGAACATAAATTAAATAATCAAAATCTGTCATTCCGGACTAATTCAACAATGCCAAAAATTAATGAAAGCTTGTTAAAGTAACTTTAGGAAATTGTCAAATCTTCCTAACTAGGAAATTTTTTTATGAAATTATCAAATCCTTCCAAACTAGATGGACTTGTTTGTCTATAAATCGGTATTTTTTGAAAATAATTTTTTTATTGGACTAAGAGGTATTTTATTCCTAAATTTCAATCCAAATTAAATTACTGTCATATGGTGTTCTTAGAAATCTGCCTACAAAAATGGGTTTAACATCATTTGGTTGGGCCGTGATTTTAGAAGTGTGAGTGATGTGAAATCATTGCCACCAGAATCGTTGGGGTGCAACCAAACATAGTGATCCATTAATTTTGGGGTCATCACCCCATATCAAATGCCACTTAAGGTTTTAACAATGGTTTATTTTGTAGATGTACCCAAAATCAGGCTGAAATCCTGCATTCAGTTTGACGGCAACCCCATGTTCTGTAGTCTATAGTCTACTGTTATTGGATCTTTTCTGGAGGGAAAAAGAGAGGCTAGACGGTCAATCATTTTTTTGAGAAAAAAAAAAAAACAAGGAGACGCACTCCATTACAGGGCAATTAGATGACTGTAACAAAACTTAGCCGATGTAAGGTCCACCATGTTAAAAGTTCTTCAGCTAATGCTTTCTCATATCATCATTCTCATGAAAAAAAACTTAGTAGTCCAGTGGTATTTGATTCTTCATGGGGTAATATGTTAAGTCCTATAAAGCCAGTATTAGGAATATGTTTATAAAGACATACCCTCAATGATAAACCAAGCTTTTTTGTGGGTAAATTAGAGTTAGGAATATGAAAAACTACTTGTAATTGAAGATCACCAAGGGACTAGGCTTTGCCAGCAGTTAATATTGTTGCTACCACTTGAAGAAAGCTTGATATTTTCTCCTATAATTGCTAGACTTGGAATTAATATTATCAAGATCATCATCATCTTTGAACCTTCCTCATTCTAAAATAAAGTCAGTTACGGAGTATAATTCCAGTTCGAGGAAGAATCCGGCAAGTTCACCCTAATTAATCAGCTTTGGCACCACATTAACCTTCCAAGAATTGATGCCAGATTTTAGGCCAAGGCAGTTTAACATTAGAGGGAGGCATGCCATAGAATTAAAAAGCCGAACCAATGGGTGGGTAATCTATGCTGGTGGGTGCAATTCAGCCATGCTTACATGACGCCACCATTGAGAATTTATTAAAAATGACATCAATTAATTTCTATCTTTATATTAAGAGATGCATATATCAATTTAGCTATAGTGGTGAATACGCTCAAATGTCTTAAACTAGGATTTAATCTATTATTATCCTTTATCTCTGAAAACGGTCCATTTCTTGCAGGCTACAGCTCGAAACTCCATCGAAAAGGGGTTAGTGTAGAATAGATATAATGTAGCTCATACAAGCATGCATTTCCAAAAATGCTATATACTCATGTGATAAGATTAATTGTATTGTGGTAGATAAACTTAAATACATTATAAACTAATTGAGTTCATTGTTGTGCTTCTACCTTCAAAATAGTTTAGTGCTGAATTTCTCTGCGCTGATGCTAAAAATTCATATAATATGCTTTCTAATGCTAAATATATACAAATGATATCTTATAATAGTTAAGCAAATAAATGGTTGAGAGTAGTATTAATGGTTTTGGGTCTATAAATTCTCCCTGCTTTCCTTTACTCAAGCATCTACGATTTAGGGTTTAGGTATCAACGCCACCAACGCTCCCCCTGCAAGATTTGAGATAGAGGTAGAGAGAGTCCTATTCAAGATTTGTTAGAGAATGATTGACGTAGATCAATTCTACCCCCTGTCAAAAAAAGTTACGTAGTAGTACAAGCAGTGGAGAAGATCGCCGACAATATATTTCGATCACCACTGAGGTCCAAGGCAACAACAAAGATAGATCATTGAGGACTGCTTCAAATTCATGGAGCATGGCAATTGACATGGTTTTGGGAATAAGAAGAAGAATGCTCCATGGATGCAAGATGGAAATTGGGGGGAGGAAGGGGGTCAAGGGAGAGAGAGAGCCACGCTAGCTTTTATCAAATCCTTGACAATTTTTCTATTAAAATTAGTCAGATTCATTGGACTCTATACTTACTAAAAGTTTGAAAATTACAGCTCTCATAAAGTCGGCAAAGCTCAATGTTTTATGTTCATGTGGCAATATATCGAGTTAAAAAAAACAGCACTTTCTAGCCAAATATGTCCAAAAATTTTTTTTAACAAATCTTTAGTTGAATCTTGAATTACTTCTAGATCTCCAAACTATGCATGAAATGCAGCATCTGCTGACTTCATTTTTCAAAAAATTTATTTAAGGCACCATTTGGAAGAAAGAGAAATGGATTTATTTTAGTCATATTCTAATGGTTACACTTATATCATGTATAATTTATATCTAGAGGCTCATGATACAAGTTTAAAGAAAGTATGATGTGGTTAGACCCTCCTTTATCCCCTCTTTTTTTTTTTGGCAAAATCCTTTAACCCCTCTATTGTTGAAGAAAATGACTTATTTAAACCCCCACTAATATAATATTATATTATAATTAAAATATTATAGGTATTAATATACTATAATAATATATAATATGATATTGCATTATAATATTATTGCAAATAATATCATATAATATTAAACATTATTATAACCTTATTTTATGAAATAACTTTATATAATATCATAATATTATAGTGTAAAATATATCATGTGTAATATTCTAAGATATAATATAATATTATTATGTTATATAATATATTATTATATTGAGGACGAATTTGTTCAACTTCAAAAGAATCACCTTTTTCATTCACCCATTCCTAGATAGAAATCAGATACCACTTCTTATCCCCATCAGAATTTACATCATTTCTATTAAATACAAAATATAATTTACACTGATTTATGCAAATGTATAAATTAATACTTTCGATATAATTTTTTCTTTTTGAAAAATAAAATGTCGAGCCAAGCGGTGTCTAAAAGTACGATGGAATGGGAAATTACTTCGCGTAAGAGTTAAAAATAAAATATATCCAAAACATCACCCGAGAATAAAATAAAGAATTTTTTGCATAAATACCTTCTAAATATCAAATTTTATATAAATATTCTTCTAAAATTAATATTTACATGTATACCCTCATCAAACACTTATTTTACTATTCTATATTTTTTATCTTTATTTTTAAATATGTACTCACGCCATCTAATGACGTTAAAAACTTAACGGTTTCAAATTAAAATGACTAAACTATTCTTAATGGATACATGTGCAAAAAAATATATTTATAAATCATGATGGAGGACAAAAAAGTAATTTCAAATTTTTATTTTATTTCTAATTAAAATAAATATGGTTTTTATTAATGATGTTGAAAGCACCATTATATTAGAGCTATTTGAAAAAAATAGTGTTTTATAAGAGTACATAAATAAATATAAATTTTAAGAAGGTATTTACACAAATCTAAATTTTTAGGAGAGTGTTCATAATAATAATAATAATAATAATAATAATAATAATAATAATAATAATAATAATAATAATAATAATAAAAAGGAGAAGAAGGGTGTTGATGGCAAAAACTCTAAAATAAAATATATCTAAAACTTTGGCCTAGTCCAAGTCTAGTGCCGAAATCCTTTCGGATCCTTTACAACCTTTTGGGCACCCGATCCGGATATGCACAAGATCCGACCCGAATCCACCTCGTCAGGTTACCGATTCTCCCACCACTCCGGCAAGAAGGTCCAGAATGGAGTCCACGGAGAGGGCCGGCGTTTAATCTCTCTTCTCTCTGATAACAACGGTAAAATTCCTCGATAAACTGGAGATCCAGATAAGGAATTGGATGCCAGGTTTCCAATTAATCCAAGAAATCTAATCTCAATCATTTTTGTCTTCTTTTATTCTTCTTGATTAACATTAATTTGTAATTTGGGGTTATCGCAGGCGGGGCGCTGGAGAGGGAGGAGAGGGTGTCCATGGAGCTGACGGACGAGGTGCTCAAGAGCATGGAAGTCGGCATGGCCTTCCGAGATTACGTACGCGCCCTGCCCCCCTTCCGTCCCTTTAACTGACGCTCTTTATTTTCCTTTCATTTTCTTTATTTGAAAAAGAAGGGGATTTATGTTTTGGGAGTGGGATGATGATACGACTCTTTGATCTGTTTCTTGGATTTCCTTTAATTTCTCAAGTCTTTTTTTTTTTGATTGGTTTCAATTGAATTGGGGGTTTGAGAGTTGGATGGTTACTAAGAAAGGAGAATTCTTGGGAATTTAAGGAAAAAAGGTGGGAACTTGGAACGGACCAAGGTGAGGGCACTCGATTTGTACAGTTTTTATCTTCATTTGGACCTGTTGCAAGTGATCATTCACAATAGTCTTTTGGGAAATTCTATGGCGGCAGAACTGTGCGTCTGATATGGTCAGAAAAGTTCGGGCCTAAATTTTCCATAAAGGGATTTAATTGGAGAGAGATGCTTATTATTTTACCTACCAAAACCTCGATCTTGAGTACTGAATCATAAATCTTCGCTCAATTTTACTCAAGGTTTTTGTTTGACAAAGAAGTTTCATACCTTTTGGGAAAGAACAGCATATTTGATGCATCTGGCATGTTGCATAGATGATATTAGACACAAGTCCATCTCTATTTTCTCGCTTCTTTAGCCATCATCAATCACATTTTCGACGACTTTGCTCTTTTTAAAAAAGTCCTTGTTGGTTCTTAATTTCTTCAAGCAGTCACTCCTTAAGTTCGTCACTTTTATTCATTAGAATCTAAATATCAGAAGGTATAGATACGCACAAGTGAAATATGAATGCATTACATGTGAGACATTCAGAACTTATTTCATCTTTGATAGGATAAATCGTGATGCATGATCATCAGTTACATTAATTCAAGTGCTGATTCACTCTCTTAAAGCTTAACTTTATCATTTTAAACTCTAGATTTATTTCTTGATATTTCATATTTAGGGATCCTTAAACACCAAATGATGTAGCAAGTAGAGTTCTGTTTTTTCTTCTTCTTTTTTTTTTCTTTCCTCCTGAGGGGGAGATCTCAAGCTTATGAAACTAGACTTTTTGAATCTAAAAGAAAAAAAGAAAAGATACTTTAATATTTACTATTCCTACTATTCCCATCCCATATCACATTAGTTCTGAGATAAGGTTTAGGGTTCTCAGGGTTGTTAGGTACAGAAACAAGTTTTATGAAAAGTTCAAGATTTAGGGATGAGTAAGAGATTAAGGAAAAATAAGAACCAAAAGAAAGGGAACAAGATAAGCTTGAGTCTCCACCTTGTGAAGTGATTCAATTTAATTATTTCCCCAAATATACTACATGTGTAAATAAAGTCTAATAGCTTGAATGAAATTTCAGAGAATCATGAGTCTAATCTAGCAGGCATAGACATATCACTTACATCTTGTCTGATTACATAGTAAAAGATAGAAGAGAAAAGTTGGAAGAGGCCTTGTTCTTACGATATTTTTGTCGTTAGAAAGTCAGGGACAAAGATGACTAGAAATTATTACCTACTTTTTCGCATAAAAAGATACTCTTTATCTTTTGGGAGAATATACATAAAACTATAGTGGGGTTTGATCTGGTCAATTTCTTAATCTCCCGAGATTTTTTTTAACTTGTATGAGGCTTCATTCACATATCAGCTATATCAGCACTACTCACCACGTTGATCACCACTATGACCTTCAACATCATCACCATCAATGTCATTATGGGTTATCTAAGGGCATTTTGGTCAAATTAGTGTCAAAGTGAAGTAATTTATGGTAAAATTTACCTGGTTCGTAAGACTAGGCTTGCGAAGCAAGATGTTATACATTTAAAGGTGCACCTGAATAGTGTCAAATATTTCTAAGAGAAAATGGGCTTGTTCTTTTGCCATGCACGAGTCATAGATCAAAGGGCATTTCGTGGCACAGAGACCAAATTGTCTTGAGCTGCTCCTTGAGTCATCATGCAAGTGCCAACAATAGATTTCCTTGCCAGTGGACATTCTGCACTTGCATTGCGCTTCTTTGTTTCATCGCTCTTGCAACTGATCATTCATGGTAAGGCATTGAGAAATCCTTCAAAGGCCAAATGATAGGTTTTCTTTGTTTGAGAAGGTCAGGTAACTTATGTTAATAGAGCCTGTAGATAATTTAAAGGTTTTCCACATGAAAGGTCTCTAGATTGGGGCTTTTGGATATGTCTTCTGTCAATGACATTGAGACTGGTCGAGGTAACGCATTGAATTGCATAGAGGGTTAAGTGTAAAAGGAATGGACAAGATGGTCAGGGAGAGAGAAGGATGTAACCTTCTGTAGATTTTTCCTGGAATTTCAGGGGTTCGAGCAATTTGGAGGAAAGTAAGGGTCCTGATTTAATTGCAAATAGAATTGGCTTTATTTGCACACAATAATCAATAATGTAGGTATTATTCTCCTATTCTACTTATGCTTAGAAGTTAGAACACTTACAGCAATGGTTGATATCTGAAGCTTTAAGATTGGTTCAAAGGAATCACAGTTTTATTGTAATGCAATAATTTGGCTTCTTAAGGTTCTGCCAGTGGAACGATTTGTTGGTTTTGTATCAGTGGCGGAATTGTCTAGATGGGATGTAACTGCACTGGACGGCCCAATAAACCAGATGCATGAGATGGCTAGTGCTTGAAGCTGTTTGGTATAAGGTGAAGTGGGAGGGCCCTTAATGTAAGGTGGAGTAGGTGCGTGTGTATATGTATGTATGTATGTATGTATGTATGTATTTTATGTAAATTGGGTGGCATGTGATTACTTATTTGCATCATATGGAAATTTTATGAGGTCTCCAAGAATTCTTCAGCCTTTTGATATCTCTATGATTTTACATGGTCCTCATGCCATTAATTTGTTATATTGTTTATTTAGCTCAAATTCATTGGTAAATTATATTGAAAAGTAAAACTTCATTGTGTCAATCGTTATGCATCTTCCATTACTCAGTGTATTAGCTCTTCCATCATGAGTATCATATCTGTTCTCTGTTATGCTAGGAGCCTATAATTTCTGTGATTAAAAGGCATTGTTTTCGAGAGGTGGTCAGAAAAGGCTGCTTCTAAGGTACTCAGCGCAATCTCTCACACATGGCATACGACCTATTATTTGGGGCACATGCTTTCCAACTATGCAATTTTTGACGTGGTGTGTGAAACTTGTCTGTGCTATAGAGGCAGAAGGGCTGCTGAATGATTTATAAGTTTATACATGTATTTGAATATTTGTAGCATGTGCATGGTTGTGCTTGCATTGTGTATCTTGTGCATGGTTGTGCTTGCATTTTGTATCTTGATTTTGGAAATTTAACATGTCAAGTGCCTACATTTGTGTCACCATGTGATTCAAGTAGCATGAAATTTCTACAGTGTAGCATACCCACTTTAGAGTCCCCATGGAAACTTGCATCAGTACCTGCTTCTTAAGGATTGCCTTGGAATAAATATTTTAGAGATCCACTTTCGTGCACCCATATCTGGTTTCCACCCATATCTTAGGTTACCACATTCTAGAAATTGGTCATTGGGTACAATCTACATGTAATCTTCTATAAATCTTTTGGATGGGAGCTTTTAAAGGAATTCTTTGCTATAAAAATGAATGGGAACTTAATGTTTACATATTTTATCATGACTCATTGCGTGAAAGCTAGGTCATGGAGGCATGGCTTCAAATTGTTAAGAAAATGGTAGTCCAGATTATGCTAATCTTACCAACAACAAGTCTTTTCAGACTTAAGTTTGTTTTTAACATTTTTGAGTTTCATGGAGATGTTGGAGTGCCATGAGAAGAAGAATTTCAGTGACTCTTGACCACTTCATGAACATTATTCTTTCAGACACAACTTGAAATCTAAGAGGGATTTTGCAGTTATTTTGTTAAACATATAAAAAGAGGGCTGTTCACAGGGAATATATGATGGAGATGAGTTACTTGGGTGTCGGGGAATCCATTTACAGATGCTGATAGCTTGATAAATATACTGCCAGACATGAGCAGGACAGAGTCTGTTCCTGCACCAGTTACATTGGTTGCTACTGAGACCTAGAGCAATGATATCGCTGAAATTTATTGTATCTTTGAAGTTTTTGGCTGATCTAGTGCACTGAAATTCCTGTCTCCTTACTTATCATGGGCTTTGGACGGCATTGAAAACTCCTGTTATAAGGGAAGGTGCATCTAAGTCTGGAGATCCAGGTGATTTTCTTCCAAGCTCTGTGGTTCTTAAGGTGGTGCTTTTACAATTGGAATAAGAATAGTGAGCAATAGATGTAAGGAAATCACTTCTTAAGTGGCTTATGGAGAACTGTAAGCTAAACCATCTTCCAAAGGGCAATCTACCGCCCAATCTATCATTTGCTGGAGTATGGTGTGATGACCATTCCTTGCCATAAAACCTAGTTAATGTGGTATACTATCATTGAGAACTTGTCTTCCAAAAATATATGCCAAGGTTATATTTCTATTATTTTATGAATTCTTAGCATCTATTTTAGAAATCCCTTCTTAATTATCTGACTCAAACTGTATCCAGGAATGCAAAACATTGTGTTGTGATTTTATATTATAACTTTACCAGGTGTTATAAATTGTTATACTTAACAAAGTTCATTTCTGAGTTTCAGTTATTTGGATGATGAATCTCACGTACAATTCACAATGTGAACTTAGCTAGTATTATATGATCAATTGTCTCCGGGCGCCATTGAAATTCTTTTTCCTTATTTCTGCTCCTTATCGTATGTACTATGTAGTATCCCAGAACATGTAGAATGTATCACAGGCCTGGCTAGGATGCTGCTTCTATTGCTAGAAAATAAGTAATTGTTATTTGATTTATGCGTATAGTTCTTCAATTCTATCTTATTTGTCTTGACAAATCTAAGATCACCAACGTACTTCTTTTGCATTCCAGAACGGCAGAATCAGTTCCATGGATTTTCACAGGACTACAAATCATCTGGTAACAGCCAGTGATGATGAATCAATTCGCCTTTATGATGTTCAAAATGCTGTGTACGTATTTTCTTGTGTTTTTGAAATATAATTGTATCTTGTGGACACTCTTCACTAAATCTTTACTATAGCTAAGATGCTTTCGTCTTTGAAATTGTTCCAAAGAAGTGATATTTTGATCGGGATAGGGTGATATTTTACTTGAAAGAATGAGCATTCTCTTGCTGCCCTATTTGGCATAAAATATCCCTAGTATATTGGCAATATTTTTTTTTTTTTTTGCATAATGTTTTGTTGTTGATTTTGCTTTTATGTTTCAATTTACTAAGTCACCTCATCAAGGTTGAGGAACCTGCTTATTTGGCTAGTGCTCTACTATGGTTTCTAGAATTATATTGTTGAATTTTCTTACTCTTGAGTTGATTCTAGATCATCTAAAAGATCCTCCAGAAATTCATAAGAATTATAAGAGCACACTTGAATTCCACTTTAGCTGGATCCCTCAAACAGAGCTTTATCTTATATATTGTAATTTTAGCAAGCGAAAAGGAGTTGAGATGAAGGATGCCAAGACTGACATCTACTATGTACTATGTGAATTCTTAATCAGACATAACATGAATATATAGTTTCTATAATCTCCCTAAAGGAATCAGGGTGTCTGAAGCAGCAATGAAATCACATGACTCAACTGAAGTGCAAAAATCAGGCCTTTTTTTTTTAATGAGAACTAGGATGGGAGAATCCCAGCCCAAAATGGGGTTGAGAGCGGGACAGGAACCCAAATCCTTGCTACCAATCCCCGAAGATTTTACCAACTGCACCAGTTGGCACCCTCCAAAAGCCTACCTTCTGCCAATTATGATTCCAAATTTTCTTGTTATGAACACTGGGTTGGTTCGAGAACTCAAGTAAGGGTATTTTATGTAAATTCCTCATGTATTGTTCAACTTTTAACCTAATCCTGTGACGTTCTGATTTATCTCTTTTGGTTTTCTATGTGAAATATTGCTTTATCTTGCTTATCTTTTTCATTCTAGGTGTTTAAAGACCATCAACAGCAAGAAGTATGGTGTTGATTTGGTTTGCTTCACTGATAATCCAGCAACAGTTATATACTCTTCAAAAAATGGTTGGGATGGTAAGTCGAGTTTGTGTCTCGTCCGATCCTTTGCTTTTTGTCTCAAGTCATTTTTTGTACTTACAAAAATAATTCAGAATCTCTGCGGCTGCTTTCTCTGAATGATAACAAGTACTTGCGGTACTTCAAAGGGCACCATGACAGGTGATTTCGTGCTTACACTCCCCTTTTTAAAAGAAGTCAAATTGACTCAATTAGAAGGTAGAATTTATATTGAGATAACATGTTCCTTGTTTTTTTCTTTTTTATTTTTGTGGTTAGGGTTGTCTCTCTGTCACTCTGTCCTCATAGGGAATACTTCATCTCTGGGTCTCTTGATCGGACTGTTTTACTATGGGATCAAAGGACTGAAAAGGCTCAGGTAGAAAAAAATGAAATTTTTGGGTGTCTCGGAAGATAAGATGCTTTCTCAAATGTAACAGCTGGTTCATTTATTGTTGCAGGGCCTTTTACGTGTGCAAGGAAGACCTGCAGTTTCTTATGATGACCAAGGAATGGTTTTTGCAATTGCATTTGGAGGCTACATACGAATGTTTGATGCTCGGAAGTATGAGAAGGTTAGCAATTCTGTGGATTACTTACCCAGCATTCAAATACTGACATGGTCTTTGATGATTTTTTTTGTTTTCTTCTCTCTACCCCATTTAGGGCCCTTTTGATATCTTTCCTGTTGGAGGAGACAATTTAGAAGCCAATGTGGTAAAGTTCAGCAATGATGGCAGGCTTATGCTATTGACTACTACTGACGGGCATGTTCATGTTCTTGATTCTTTTCGGGGCACTGTTGTGAGTACATGACAATTTTCTCTTGTCTTGCATATGATTTTTTGCATTGCAAATCTTCTTGACCAAGGAACCATTAGTATGATCTCTTCAAATCTTTTCCCACTGTAATCATGTCGAGTTTGTCAATCTGATTTGGTTTTTTCGTCATCTGGTAGATATCCACATACAATGTGAAACCAGTTTCAAGCAAGGCAACATTAGAGGCATCCTTCAGTCCAGATGGAATGTATGTTGTATCAGGTGCAAATACTTGTTTCCATCTCCTTTGTTTGGTAACATGGATTTTCTTTTGAACTGCTTTTGTTCTGTCTTGAAATATTCGTTTCATGATTGTCTTTGTGCATATGCTGATGCTTGTATGAGCTCAATATTATTTAATCTTTCTATTTTAATCAACAGGTTCTGGTGATGGGAGTGTTTATGCTTGGAGTGTCAGAAGCGGCAAAGTATGCCTATAATCCTATATCCTGTTCAATTCAGTTTCTTTTTCTTTTTCTTTTTTGATGTAGTAGTAGCTTGTTCTTTCTATCCCTTGTGTTGTCCATTACTCCTTGGTTTAGTCCCTAGTGACATGTTCTTCTTTTTATGATCATTGTGTTTCCAGGTTGCATGCTGGGCAAGCACTGATACTGAACCACCTCTGATAAAGTGGGCTCCAGGAAGTCTCATGTTCACTACTGGATCATCTGAGTTGTCATTTTGGGTCCCAGATTTATCAAAGTTGGGATCCTTTGCTGGCATTAAGTAGAAGTTTTAATGATGCTCCTGGTTTACTCATAACACCTCACAAAGGCTTATTTGCAATAGCTAGCATATTTCTGCTTTATTCCCCATTAAACTTCATGTCTATTCTTTCCATTTGCTCCAAGCAGATTGAACTCGATGGTGTCAATGTGATAGGACTGCAGGGACCAAGAAACTAGCCTCCATTCTGATCAAGGAAGGCCTCCACCATTGATAGTTTAGATAAATTTTGGATCTTTTTTTGCCCTTTCCTCGCGGTCTTGGAGGAAATAAGCAGAGCACTATCTATTGGCATACCATGAGGGGTTCGACAAATTTAGTGTTGTAGCATACATCAAGTTTAGAGTTCAGTCTCCTATGATTATTTAAAATGCGATGATATATTAAATATCTTAGGCTGCTCTTTTATTTCCCATGTAATTGACTATCAAAGATGTGGTTATCCTGGGGCTTATCTTTGTACAGTGCATCTAATTATATTACTTAAGCTGTTCTTACGGTGGTTCCGATTCTTGTTTCTATATATTCTCGTTCCAATCTTAATATTATTCCCATAAGAACTGACACAACTAGCAGTCTAAAGGAACGCAAGATGCTGTACGGAGGAGTCCAGTACAAGACCAATCCTACCTCTCCTACCAATCAGAACGAAAAGGTTGAAAGACAAAGGACAAGGCGTGCCTCTGAAGCGGTCTCCGGGAGACCAGCCACTGAAGTCACGCCAGGAAAGCATGGAGGTAAGTAAAGATATTAGGTGTTCATTAGACGTAATATATGTGTCTTTCATGGAGAGTATCGTAGGATCCATTAAATGACAAGAGATTAGATATAGATACCTGTGCCACGCCTATGTGCCTTTAAGATTGTTTAATTGGCACTGGATCCCTGAGATTTTCTTCCTCTGAGGGCGCAAATCCCTGTAGACTTTGATGGATGTGAGAGAGAACCTTCACATGGTATTACGCAGCTGTTTTCTATTTGTTTTCTCTTTTTGTTTTTTTTTTAATGTCATCGCATAAAACGATGTCGATTAAGACTTTTGAAAAAGTGGTGAGAGATAAGGAAGGATATGCACTTATAATTGGTCCCCTTCCTAAGGTGTTATTTATCATTATAATGTATATGTAACAACCATTACATATTCTTTTCAGCCAAACGAGTGCATATGGTTGGGAGCAGCCCGAGTTAGAGCGCGCATCCTCTGCAGTGAATACACGGCACCGTAGCGTGCCATGCAGCTATGAATGGCCGTCATCGAAAAATGAATAAATTAAGAGCCGGATAAGGTTTCTAAAATTAGAACATAAGATTGGTTCAACTCAGATCCCAAGTGAATCAAAAATTAAAAAGAAGTACCATCATAACAATTTTTATTATATTCACTTATGGTTAGCATTCTATAGAAGTATCCTAACAACAAAAGATATATTTAAGAGTACATTACAACAATTCTCCTTAGATTTATATTTATTATAGTTACACTCAGTGTTTGTTTGAATGATTGAGTTGAAAATTTTATAGATATATTTAAGAGTACATTACAACAATTTTCTCTAGATTTATATTTATTATACTTACACTCAGTGTTTGTTTGGATGATTGAGTTGAAAATTCTATATAATTCATGGATCGAACCAATACAACTAGTAAAATTATAATTACCTCATCTAAAAAGTCAAAAATTTCTTTGAGTGAGGAAGAGGATGATAATATTTTCTTTTATCTTGAGTAAATGTTATATGATTTAAGATTATTTTGATTTTTTTTATTTTTTTTTATGTTGCTTCTGGGTCCTATATAAGGTTAATGGTTTGAAAGTGTTGGATAAAAATAAATTTTATAGTATATTTTTTAAAATTATTAAATGCAAGTGCAATTTATTTTTGATTTCAGAAAATTTTTTTAATTTACTCTATATTTAAAAGAGGTTGGGCAGCGCCTCCTTCATAACCACTTCGCAAACATGAGTCCACATGTCACCTTCTCATTAATTGTCCTTTCCAAAGCAAATTTAGCAAAATTAATTGCACCTCATCACGCTCCCAATTTGCTGCCTACCTAATGACATTCGTCTACCATTTAGGGCTCGTTTGGTTCGCGGGAAGCTTTTCTCTTCCTAGGAATATGATTCCCGGAAAACAAATTCCTAGGAAGAGGATGCCTAGGAAAGTACTTTTGGCATGTTTGGTTGACCATGGGAAAGTGACAAATTTCTAAAATGCTTATGTTTGGTTGGCCATCCACTTTCCTAGGAAAGTTATGTATAATTTCTATTATGCCCTTAATAAAAATTAGGTTTTTAATGTCTCTTTAATGCTTCTTTAATGCTGAAGGGACTTTTTGGGAAAAAGTAAAAATGGAGTAATTCCTGCCTCATGGGAAAGTAACTTTCCCATGTTTCTCATGGGAAAGACTTTCCCATGAAATGTGGGAATCATATTCCCATGGGAATTCAACTTTCCCTTCTCTCTCCTTTGAAAACTCCAACCAAACAAGAGGCATCTCATTACTTTCCCATTGACCACACTTTCCCCCCTTCTTTTCCCGCGAACCAAACGAGCCCTTACAAGTAGGAAAAACTCGAACATACCATAACACCTTCAATGACACTGGGATTTTTCAGCGTATATAAGTATTTGATGTCCTCGAGAGGAGCAAAACAAAAGGATTTTTTTAATCAAGAAATACAAGCGATGATGCAACGAAACCCCATTATAAAGCTTTTCTATCAAGAAATAAAGCTTTTTATTAAGAAATATGTGAGAAGGAGACAAGAGTTCTCTTTCCGGGGGTGGTGGGGGGCCTAATCAATTCATTTAAATAGAGAATTAAAATAGAGTAAGTAGAACTGCTCTATTCTAAATGTTGAATTAGATGGGGTTTATCTATATTTGGCATGAGGACGCCCTTTTAGGTGGCTATTGACGACCTGAGCCCAAGTTTGTTCAACCAAACTCCAGCTAATCTATTTCCTATTATTGGAACAGGTGGCTATGGACGTGCGCTGTAATAATTATTCCAAAAAACGGAATAACCGGAAGGAAGGGTGTGTTTTTGGATCAAGGGACGTGGCTGGCAGCGAACAGAGCAAGTCAACGACATCTAGTGTTTGGCTACGTGACTGCTGTAGTTTTATCCTTCGTGTGCACAGAGGCAACCGGCGGAGCCTTCTCTCCCAGGGCAAGTCAGAAGAAAGTTTTATACATTAGGGTTTAGCTCGTGGGGAGAGGAGGAGAAAAAGTATGGTTAATTAAAAAATAAAAAATAATTTATATTTGGTTGGAGTTTTTAGAGATGGAGAAATAGAAAATATCTCAACTGGTGGAGTATTCTCCCAGAAAAAAGTTTGAATGAACTGATTTAGCTCGCGGTTTAGTCAAAGTGCCATTTAGTGTTTTTTTATAGTCAAAGTGCCATCTATTTTTTAAAGTAAAATAGATATATCATACATTACGGATACATATACAGTTAAAAAAATTAAAAAAATAATAGATTCTAAAGCACACCGGGTGCCATTTGATGCTTTCAAGTGACCCAAATATGGGTGGAAGGTGATTCAATCAACCAGATGGATTGATCTGCAATTAATTTATCTTACCATGACTTCAAAATCGCTGGCTGTAAGCATGTAAATAATAAAATACCAGCCCATTAAGTACTTGGATAACACCTCATCAATCAACGAAACGTTCAAGAAAAACTAATAAAACTTCTTGTTACAGGTAGAACACTAGCTTCTACATGCTTATTTAATTAATCAAAATACCAGGTAAACTAAACCGAGGAGAGCTTGGAGAGGTTTCAGAAAGAAGTAGAGACAGTTTAAGTATACAAGAAAGGTAGGAGCATAGGCCGTCGTGGGTGGGCCACCCTTTTCTTTCCCGGTCGCCGGCGTTATCACATCTTCTTTTTTTTTGGTACAGGCGTTATCACATCTAATCTACTATTCATGTCATCCCATTAATAACGCATAAACCAGACAAAGTTAGATCAATCGATCGATCTAGTCGAGGGACCGGTAGATGACGACGAAACAGGGGAGGATGGCCCTCGGATTGGCCACGAACAGCTCCTCGAGAGTCGCGTACGCGCCGCCGTCCCCGGGACCCGGACCCCCGGCCACCGAGTCGTAGGCGTCGTCCACGACGGGGTCGGCGTCTCCCGGGCGAAGGATCCTGCCGGCGATGACCCGGCACACGAGCATGGCCCTCAGCCCCCCGCCGCCGCCGCCGCCGGCGGCACCCGACGACGGCAGACCGCAGTCGTGGGCGCGGCCGCTGCTGGCGGTGGTGCGTACCCCGTGAGGGTGGTGTGCCCGGCCGAAGCCGTGGCGGATGATGGCGCAGACGCCGCAGGGAGCGGCGGCGCCGATGGCAGCGGCGGCGGAGGAGCAGAGGGCCGTGGAGCCCCGGGCGCCGAGGGAGCAGGCGAGGGTGGTGCAGTGGAAGCGGAGGAGCTCGTTGCCGTCGGCGGCGCAGCGGGGGTTCTTCTTGTTGGTGAGGGGTTGACGGAGTCCCCCGGCGGCGGCGGAGGCGGCGTGGAGGTGGAGGAGGGCGCGGCCCTTGACGGCGTTACGGTAGTCCTCGAAGCGGGCAATGGTGCGCTGGTTGGTGTGCACCTTGAGGATGCGCTCGATCTTGCAGATCGGATGGTCCTTCTTTTGCCAACTGGACTTGAAGATGATCTCCACGATGTTCCTCCCGGAGTCCTCCGGCCCCAGTTCCGACACTGTTGATTTATTATAATAATTACCTCTATTTTGACATCATTACCATCTCCCCTTTTTTTGCTGAAAATTACCATCTCCTGTTCGATGGATGCAAAGGCAAAAAAGATCGCACACTCTTTCTTTTCTTTTTTTAAAGTAAATGCTACGAGACCTCTAGTTTTTATGCATTATCGAATCATTCATCGGTATTTAGTTTGTTCCTTTACGTGTTGTTGAAACAAGTTTAACATCGAAGAAACTACGTAATTCATATATGCCGAGTCTCGAAGAAACTACGAATAGAAAAAATTAACAACACAAAAAAATAATGTTTGTCGATATATTCATATATCTGTTCATGTAAATTAACCAAGTATGGTAACAGCAAAAACAGTAAATGTTAGCAACAAGCACTGCAGGAGAAATTATTAATTTGTAATTCATTAACGTAATTTTGAATAGTAATAATAAAGTGTAATTTTTTTAGAAAAAAATAAGTGGACAGTTTTGAACAGACTTAACCACGCAACAGTAATTTGGGACAATCATTTGGTACAGAGAAAAAAAAAAAAAAAAGGAGAATTCGATAATTCAAAGAATACTGTTTACCAAACTAACAGTCAAACTCAAACATCGATATGCCGTAATATTGATAATTATTGAGCAGGATTTTGTTTTCTTTCAGAGAAAAAAAAATGGTTAATGGAGCACACCGACACTCCCATTTATTGTCACCGGCTCTCTCCTTCCTACCCTCTGGTCCTTCTTTAATTCTCTCTCTCTCTCTAACAATTGCAGTGAAAACTCAAAACGAATGGAACGGAGGAAGGAAAAGAATCAGAAAGATAGAAAGGAAGTGTTACCGGCATGGCGAATGGTTTGATGGAGCTCCAAACTCTCGGATTTAGTAAACACCTCTCCACAGGAGGGGCAAGCGCACAGCAACCTCGACCTCGGGTACCTCCTACCATCACTCAATGACTAAATCTTCTTCACTTGAAGAGGGAAGTGAACGAACGATGCAAGAGAGGAATTGGCCGGTACCTGGAAGCGGGCTCGGCGGAGATGGCATGGCACTCGTAGCACCCGGAGAGCTTCCTGAGCTGCATTCCCCCCTTGGAGTGGGACCCGGAGCTCACCACCGGCGGCGGCGGGGGGCGGTGGCGGCGGCGGGCGAGTGGGGTTGTGTCGAGTGGCCCGCTGTCGGAGGCGGAGGAGTAGCGGTCGGTGTCGGAGCGGTGGACGACGCGGGTGTTGCCGTGGACCACGTCCCGGAAGGCGCAGATGGACGAGCCACACGACGACGACCTTCCCCCCAGCTTCGAGGGGTCGTGGACCTGGGTCGACGGTGCGGCGATCCTGCAGCTCAGCAGGCTCTTGAACTGCTCCCACGAGGAAGGCGGCGCCGGGGTTTTGGCGGGCTGAGGTGGTGGTGGGGGCTGAGATGGCTTCTTCTTTCGCTTGTGTTGGCCATGGTGGTGGCTTTTGGGGGTGGCGGAGGGGAGGAAGGAGGTGAGAGACATCATGCAACGAGGTGGACGAGGACCGGAGCTGGTCTCTCTATCTCCCTCTCCCTCTCTTGGAACCCTCTTTTTTCTCTTTTCTTTGCCTTGGCATATTAAAAGAGAGAGAAAGAGAGAGAGAGAGCTAGGCGAGAGCAGGTGACATGGTGCGGAGCCGGTGGAGGTGGTGGAGGGCGGAGGAGGCCACTTGGTTTCTATTCCTTGTTGGGTGGTGTATTTTATTACAACATGAGATGCCGCGTGGGCCATTTTAATGAGCCATAGACCCGTGAGTTGTGACCCCAATTAAGGGTACGGTATGTGCCTTGAAGGTGATTTTGAGAGAAGCCAAACCAGGTGCAATGATACCACCGAGGTTGCAGCACAGGTGGGACGGAACTTTATTTTTTTGGCGCAGTAATACCATCAAGGTTATAGCACAGGTGGAACGAAATTTTATTTTTATCAATATGGTCCAAACTCAAAATACGCAGACATCGATTAAATGTGAAAACTGAATGTTTTTCATCTGGATACGTTCGATGGGAACGCTTCTGATCCGCTGATACTAAGATAGTGCTAGGTTGACATACTCGTACATGGGTAATCACGGATTGGAGAGGATATAAGTGCATTGTCTATCAGTACCGGACATTTTTTTGTGGAAGGAAGACTCAATTTCTTTTTTTTTAGCGCAAAAAAAAAAAAAAAACAGTTGCAATGGTTATTGATTCCAAGGCTCATTAGGCTGAGTCCTCGGGTCAAAGCACGAAGACCGGGGAAAGTAAAAGAGATGGAAACGGTGGAGCCGGGCATAGCTTAAAGAAATAACCTTTGGCAAGGTTGGGACGACTCTGACCAAGGGATTTATTAAAGAGAAACACCAGGATGACAGCCCTTGATCAAATAGAAGCGTTTTGAGATTCTTGCTTGTGCCCACCTATATCTGCACTCAGTTCCCCCCTGCCAATGTGCCATTTGTTTGATGCATGAGAGTCAGTGCTATGTAAGGACATTGGTGCAATCCAGATGGGAGCCGTCAAATTGTGGCATGCCATGTCATTGCCATGTCAAAACTTCTTAACTTCCTTGAAGGGATGGTATATAGTTGGTCATCATAGCATTTTTCTTTTCTTTGCTTTTCTTTTCTTTTCAGAGAGGTAATCGTTATATGATCGAGAAATCCGTATGAAATTTACTTATCATTCAGGGAAGATGATAAAATTTCTCATGAATTTCATGTTATTTCAGAATAATGTGCACTTATAATATTTGACCAACGGAATGAATATTCGATATTCGGAAAGAATCTTAAGCATTTGTATTTTCTAAAATCTTACAAAAATATTAATAAAACAAACAACATTAACTCAAAAAAATCTTAATCATAGTATAACACAATATAGGCAACAACAAAAATCAATAGCAAATTATCTAACATAGCATCGTGACAAATGAAAATGAATGCTTAAGCATAATGTCATATAAAAATAGTCATTGACCTCAAACATGTATAAATTACGTATCAATATTTTTTTTTTCATCAACTAAAGTTTGCTCGTGTCGTCCATCGAAATGAAATGGCGATAACTCATCTCAGGCAATTGTTAAGCGGTCGTTTGGGCTCTATTCCCTTGGTCATGGTGAGGAAAAAGGAAAGGCATAGCTTTGAAATATTTACAGCTTAGCAAGGACTACCTATCTAGACATAGTGGGAGGGCTCAACAATGTTTAGAAAACTCATGTAAAACCAAATATACAAGAAAAAGAGGAGCATCTTATTATCAATATAAAAATTTCTGGACTTATTCTAAAGAATAACAAATTTATTTTGGCTGCAGACCAGATGACAATTTCAAGCTTCCCTTAGGCATCCTCGATTACTCTTGTCCACATGAGGATATATTCATGCGATCTCCATCAAAAGGGATTCCTTTTTTTCAAAATGATAGATTTCTTTTGAATAGTTTTAGCATTTGAACATTTTTGATGAACACTGTGCTGTTATATATGCTGGTAATGCTACACTCAGAAACAGCCTTCAAGCAACACCCCTCAGTCTCACCTCTCCAAGCTTCATTTCATCTCCTATCATCGGCTGTGGACCAAGATATTCCCTCCGTTCATCATTCGACATGGCTCGTAGCCTTCCAGCCCTCATATACTGAGTGGTAAATGAGTGGTCGTAGTTATCTTGTTCACTTACGTCACACCCATCATATGTTGATTGTTGTGATGATCATTAGTAAGGTACAAAAATTTCAGTAGATCCATCTGTATTTGGCAGAGACACATGAAATCAAGATATGTGGAGATATGATTGATGAGTAGTTTCCACAGTCTATATAGATAGACACGTTAATGTCATTGAATCCTCACACAATTTGTGCAGTGTACCAGTTTGAACAGAGAGCAATTCATTGTTGCAAAAGTTGTGCAATGGCCGATGTGAATTGTGAGATTATTGTGTTGTGATAACAAAAACAAAACAAAAAGCATGCACCGAATGACATGTTTTATCTCTAGACTGCTACCGGAGTAGCAATTTGGTTTCTTCTTGCCTGAGATTCCATCGAGGGAGAAATGAAAAAGAGCATAAGCCAAGGGCACGGTGTACATGAAAGAACAGGTTGGAAGAACATGCAATCATTCTCCCTCAAATGCCAAGCAGCCTCTTCCACGGTCCCGTCCACTAGAAAACATGGGAATGGGAAATGAGGGTCGTTTTCCATCACTTTACTTGAAGAAAAAAGATCATTAGTGATCAAAGCTTGGGAAAATGGTCAGTGATCGACTCAGCTTGCTTTACTCAATCCGTGAAGACTCGTATAGGAGTGTGTTTAGTCCTACATCGGTTATTCGTCAAAAAAATCTTGGATACTTATATAGAACTAAGAAATCTAAAAAATACCTTCAGGCTAGCTTTTTTGAATGAAGTCCTGAGTTGTTACAAATAGTATTAGAGCGAACTCATTCCATAGCACATATGGACTAGAGGACACTGCAGTATGAGTTTATGGAGATTGACCACAGGTCGATCGTGGTGCTTATTATTAGATTTGAATGGATTTGAACCCTTAGCTTGACGAAGATATTAGGGGTTGAACGAAGGGAGTATGTGAAGACCCCTACGAGCATGTATTTAGTTCCACATCAATTTTCTGCCGAAGAGATCTTGGATATTTATATAGGATTAAGGAACCCAAAAAATACCTTTCAACTTATAAGTTGTTACACAATTACCAACTAATGCAATGGTTGACTTACACTCAAGTCAGCGGCCATGTCATCTATGCAATGGATACACCTTCAAACCCCGAAAGCGGATGGAAGAAAGCAATCTATAGAAAGACCATTGCATTTAACTATTTAAGGGAGCTCTATGGTGTTTAACACATTATTATGAGGACAAACAGAGAAGTGAAATGCTTTGTCAACACAAATATCACACAACAAAGATACTATTATATATGTGACCCTGTTTATCTACCAATTGAATTCAGATGGATGTGCCTGTTTTTATTCTCAAAAAACCTGCAAGTACATAAAATGTCAATATTCAACTTGTTGGTCATCAACTGTGTAATCCACGATCATTCAAAATATGAAAACGATCGGTGGCGTTAATGAGAGATTTGCACAGGTTCTAGCACTTCATGCCTTGCAGTCAAGGAAGACCAGGAACTAATGGTAGACCTCCGAGGATGTGATTTATGACTGTATATTACTGTCTGTTGTGCTAATCAGCAACTGAAGCTCATGAAATTTCATCGAATTCTCCGAAAATTAGATCAATCAGAGCATGTGAGTTCAGTATCCTAGCATCAATTCTATAGCAGTCCTCAGAATAATTCATCTAGAGTCAGGTTGTTGGCCGTCATGACACAGTTGAGCAGTGCACTTCGGTATAAACCATCCCCCTTTGTTGCCAAAATGCATCCATATAACTGTTAGTCCATCGGACCATCAAAGAAATCAATGTTTCCATCAAATATATGTCTCATAACCTTTTCTTTTATTTTTGTCCACGACTGCTTCGGTTGTAAAACTTGCTAGCTTTTCCCACGTATAAAGCATGAAGTTCCAAGCTGAGTACTGTCTCAATATCTTGTCCTTCCCCATTGGGGATCAGATGCCTCCACATACACCCAATCTCTTCACTAGATACAAAAGACACCTCGACATGCGCTACCTTGATTGCTCCACATCTGATAGAAGCGCAGTCCACCAAATAAAGCTCTTTTGGGACTATGTGAAGCTGGCTTTGTAGCGCAGTTAATTGCGAGGTCTTGGACAGTCGGATAACAACTATCCGGCATAGCAAAAGATCTCCTGATGTAAGTAGATCTGGTAAACTATTCAACAAGTTGAATAATCTCATAAGTAATTTGAAAGATCTCTGTATCTTTAATGTACAACTATATAAGCTCTGCATCCTGATATGAGTCGGTTTTTTTAAAAAAGATAGATCAACATCACTCAACGAGCGGCGCCAATGCTGCGAGGTTATTCTCAAGTTTGAGATGAGAGTCGAGCAACTTCTCTAAATACAAATGCTTTCAGCTGAAGAAGGTTAATAGTGGATCATTTTGCAAGAAATCAGAAAGTTGTGCATCCTCTTCCTCTTCCATTGCTGATGCGCCTCTGCCGGTGCCTTCTAACCATTCTGTACAATTTCATGTCATGCGATTTTGTCTATATGTAGCATAAATTCAGGAATAGACATGGAGATGGGTCTACAAGAATATATGAAGATAAATCTCTTAGGATTTGAAGAGTGTACATCAAGCAAGCATCACTAAGTAGATACGCCAAATCTATCAGATATGTAGATATGATCATGGCTGTTGCGACATTGGACTCATATTGAATTATAATGTATGTGAAGAATCTAGCAGCATAGATAATTTCATCTGTTGAAATGTTGCACCACAGCTGACAATCTCTTCTGTTGGTGCTTACTGTATTAGATGCGCATATTGGTGTAGCATGGTCCACCTGGGGGCCCAGAACAAAAACCCACCAACAATTTAGATAACCATCAGCTCCAAGTGCTCTAAAAGGGAATATAATCCAAATTTAATGCTCAAGCGCCTTTCATGAAGCATGATCGACCTGCTAAAAAGCAAACAGAGCTAAAATGGAATCAGTGGAGACCATGCATGGAGACAAGGAGGAGACGTACAATAAAGTGGATAACCGGTGGTTAAATTGGATTTATATAAATGGTGAAGTTGGTATTCTGGGTTTGCTGGTTAGGTGCCATGCAAGTCAATAAGAAGGCTCTATAACAAAGCCCTGATGCCATGTGAGATTCTGCAGTGGGCATGTGAGTTGCCTGCCTCTAATACTGTGGTCAATGTAGTGCGCCTAAGGTGTTTGCAAGTATGTTCTGTAGAGCCTTATTTTAACAACTATTTCTACCAAGCAAATACTCGAAAAAGAAGGCTTACACTCTCAAGAGTAACTCAGTAAACTATCTGTGAGCTTTGGTCTGAAAGATGCCAAGGTATGTTGGAAAAAAGTTATATCGCTAATCTGGGTAATCTCATCCAAACATTTCTACAACTCCAGATTCTTCTCTTAGGATAGCCCCAAACTGTCAATTAATCTGCAAAATTTGAATTATTTAGATTGTCAAGTAACCACACACAACTTCTACAAAGAGTAGGGAGAACACCAGAGCAGTATTTTTCAATTCATGAATCATTCCAAATCGTTAAACTTGCAGTCATGTTTCTCTGAGGAGACATGCTTACATCGTGCATGGTGGCCATATTTTTTTGGCCTTGACCACTTGTTTCGAGGGAAAAATGAGGGATTGACTCAACTAACTGTTCACCAACCATTCGTTGATTTGTGAAAAGAGGAGGAGAAAAATGTGGTCAATAAAATAAATAAAGAAATATCTTATATTTGGTTCTGCTAATGGTCGACCCGGACCACTTGGACAGGGCCTGTGATCAAAATTAGACCGAGACCGAGACTCATTTCTCTCTCTCTCGATTAAAGGCTAACGGTATTAATTTCATGTTGATTAGAGCCTTCAACCCCAGAGAAGCATCGAGACTAGGGATCGGGCCATGTGTTGGAAGCTATAGTTAACCTTGTCGGAAGGATTTTCAGATCTAATTGAATTAGGACTGTAAGTTACCTCTACCCCTAGCTTGTTTAATCATACTCATGATGTAGTACATATTATTTGAAAATTAATCTATTTCTATTAAGTATATTATGCACACTGCATAAAATTGAATTGTAAAATGTTGGATCAAGTATGATATAATTTACATGAGCATGAATCATATTTTATTGCATCGATAAATGTGTTGATAACATTATCTTCTGATTTTGCCACTCTCTAATCTAACTATGATCACACAGGTTTAGAATATAATCTCCTTTTGGGCATCCAATGAAGCAATCACTAGCGCATGCCGCCTAACGGTTTGTTACAATCAGGAGCTGTTTTTTTTCAAACCTAGCCAATCGAGGTTGCTGACAGTATATTGCAATTGGGAGCAAGTTTCCTTTCGGGCCTAGCTAATCAAGATTGATGGCACATGCTGTGGAAGCATGTATCTTCGTGTAATTTTAGAGCTAATTTTCTTCCAAGCCTCCAGTGGGGGATTACTATCACATGACCAGTGAACAATATGTTGTAGTCAGGATCTCATCTCTTTCAGGGCTTGCCACGGGCTAATTATGGCCATAGTCGTGAGGACTAGGAGAGAGTGAGAATGGATGATCCATCCCTGGTTGTTTTGAAAATTTATTTTTGACCAAATACATTATATATTCTCAAATCTATGTTGATAGATATGATATGGTTTCATATATTCTTGAGCATGTTGTTATTTATGGAAAATCATGCAAAATTCATATCTCTTGCATAATATATTTGATCTAACTAGAGGTTAGTAACTTACTGGGTTGTGAAACTCAATATTTCTCTTCTATTTTTTTTCAGATGCAGTCGAGTAGACGAGGCTTGGGATCAAGCAGTGAGGAGCTTAGGGTAGTGTTCTTGAAATAATTTAATTCTTGGTAATTGTAGACTATTCTTTTGGAAACTAAATTAGATTATTTATTTCTACCATAGTCTCAGTTGGAATGATATGTGTATGAATCAAAAGGCATGCCTTGGAATGATAGTCTCAGTTAAATATTTCATATCAGGCCGATCAGGCAATCTGGGCCGGCCCAAACCGTAATCGGACCTTGGTTAGTGGATGTTGGCCCAGAGTTGCAGACCCACCGAGCCCAATGGGAACCATGATCAGCGTACTCTTCAAGATTCGAGACACGGGCGAGATATGATTGGAACCATCAACCATCGGCGATGGTAAAACCCTCCTTCCGGTTCACTCCGCTCCAGAGTTTCTTCGACCTCTCCTCGCCCCAAGAAATGGAAGAACCCCGATATTTTCCATCGGAGGGAGGCCAATGCCCGCCGGCGGCGATCAGGCGGAGGAGGCCCGGTGGACTCCAAAACCGAGGGCGACGGGGGAGGGCTGCAGCATTCTCCTCGGCATCAACGACGGCGACCGTATCGTCTTCGCCCGCGTCTCCCCCGCCGCGTTCGTTCTACTCTCCCTATCTCTCTCTCTCTTTGATTTCTTGGATGGTCGAACACACTCATATGGATAGGGTTTGTGCTTGTTCTTGCAGGACTTCGAAGATTGGGAACCAGAAATGCTTCTCGATCCCCTTGATCGGCTGCCCGTTTGGATCGTTGCTCCGAGTCCACACCGGCCGCGATGGTCCCCATCTGGCACGCTGCGCTGCTTCCACTGCCTTGACCCACGGTTAGCCATTCCTGACCGTATTTATCTTCTTGTGGCTTTCTTTGATATTATCTCGTTGTATTGCATGAATTCATTTGTATAATTCATAACAGGTATTGCGATTCTTGGGTTCGTTGATTTGGATTATCGTTCACAACTCTAAAATTTGGTTTTCACAACCTGAATTCTTGGCGAAATTGCGTTTTGAAAAGCTTCTTCGTTTCCTTGCGTCGTTCTTGAGCCTCTCATGCTCCTATTTTCTTCAGGATTGAAAGCCTCGTATTCCAATTCCTCCACCATTGAAGAAGGTGGTCTTGAAACGTATTTGCCTTTTGGCTTTAATTGGTTTTTCACCTATTTGATTGACCCGAGTTTCTTCATAAAGGTCTCTTCCTACCCAAACATATTGTTGGCATTCTTTGTGTAGAACCTTCCCAACAAAATCACAGGCTGCATGCTATCTTGTCATGATAATTCTGAAGCCGAATTTGACGTCCCTTTTGTCCAGCAATCTATCTATTCTAATCCACTGTTTCTTGTTTCATATATTGAAGAAAAACTTGAAGCTTAAACCAAGGACTGTCCTTAATCTGCCTACTTTCCCTGGCAATTTAAATTCTTGTTTTCTTCCTCATGGAAACATCTGAATCCATAGGCAAAATCTCTAAGTGTGCCGACTTCCTTCTATTCTTCTAGTGCAATTCTTTTGCTCGACTTTTAAAAGTGCATGCAGACCGTGTAGATTCAAATGCAGCAGGTGGCTTAACCTAGCTCCAACTCAACTTAAATTTGGCACAATTAGGATTTGACATATAAACTTGTCGGTTTAATTTAAGTTGACTCTAGGCCCTAATATTCCAACTAAGCTAATAGGTGTGGCAAAACTAGATTCAACCAAAATAGTTAGATGTTGTCTGCTTTCTTTGTAAATTTTAGATTCACGTCTAGTCTGGCTTGAAGCTGCCCCTAACATCTAATAACTGAATAACCAAATACAATTTAGACCAATACTGGACATATTTGTCCTAGATGTCGGGGTGCCTTGTTAAATTAATAAAAGCAATTAGCATAATCAATGGTCCATTTATGAATGAAATGGGATTCATTATTGGCGCAAGACTAAGTTAAGATCAATCTTCTCAATTGTTGTCATAGAAGATCAAACCAAATATAGGTTTTGGGCTTGAAGCATCTCTATACCTATTAAACGAAAAGGAGAGAGAAAGTTAGAGACCTCTCCAAAATTTGGAAAATATGGAAAGAAATTCATAGAATAAATCAGAAAAAAAAGGAGGAAAACCGCACGACTTGGACTCTTCAAACTTAAGTAAAAGGAAAACTGCACGACTTGGGCTCTTAAGGAAAAAATCTTGGATGTTCCTTCTGAACAAAAGAATGAGACCACCCTTGAGAATTTCTCTTCTCGAGATAAAAATTTGAACATCCTTGACCTTTTTATGGTATTGTAGGGAGGTCCAGGGGGTTTTGGCTTTCAGTTGGGATTGCTTCATGCATTGGGATAAGGGTAGGATAGTAATTGGATTGAGGCTCAGATGTGGCAAATACGGTGCCTTGTGGTAGAAGACTTCTTTTTATTATGGTCATCTGTATGGGCAGAGAGCCAAAAGTCATGCTATTCGTTTGGATGATCCGTAGGGACAACATTGCTAAGTTGGACCGAGATTGGTGATAGGTGTTGCTGAGTTGTTTCCGCTAAATAAAAGAATCAAAAGGAACCGTGCATGTTAGTTTGCCATTTACTTTGAGGTGCACTTAACTTGGTTGTCTCTTGGTCTATGGTTTGATGACACCTCCCACAGATACAAAATTTTGGATCTCTCCTCTCCAACAACTAAATTCATTTTTTATTTGGAAGATGCAAATGTAGGTAGACAAAACTGGTAAGGATGAGGATTCTTTTTTTTTGTGGAAATAGGAGTCCTTCCTATTGGTGAGTTGGGGACCTAATTAGCGAGCGAAAACTAGTAAGGATCCTCCCTTCTTTCGATCTTCGCAGGTTGACACTAGATTGATCTAGAGGCATCATGAGCCGCTCGATTCCAAAGCGGTATAGAGAACCATGCACACAAAAGAAACATGTACAATCCTTCAAATCCCGGTATTTTTCCATTGCATTTTCCATATTATTTCTTTGATAATTCCTATTATTTTTATATACAATCCTTTCGATTAAATATTAACTTCTATTGATTCTTTGGATTACTTTTTCGATTATTTTTCTTATATTAAGTTTTAATGCACATTTGTTAAATTTTTATTAAATATTAACTTCTATTAAATTGCAATTCATTTGATTGTTTCTTATTTTATTAAATGTAGCATTTGAATTGTAACCTTGCATTTAGTGTCACGACGATCAAAAGTAGCATGAAACTAGAAAAAAAAACCTCGTCTCTAGGTTAGTATTGCAATTTTTCAATTTATTCCTTCAGTTATTCCTACTATTTTAACTTCGTCTTGAACTTTTTATTTCTTCTTGCAATTCCTTCGATTATTCATTGTTTATTATAATGGTAATGTTTGAATGGCCATAGTATTAACTTGGAAGCAGATCCATGCTATAGAATTTTTTATTTCGAAAAGTTTAATTTTTAGTAGTTTAACATGTGAAATAATATAATTGTCATGCTTCAGATGTTAATTCACATATCATATAATGCTCTAATTATTAAAAATAGGATTGAATTATCAATATTTAATAAATATTAATATTTACTATTGAAGTTAATTTAATATTCGAATTATATGTTAACTTATATATTGAATATTGAATTTTATATTAAATATATTGAATATTTTAAATATAATATTTGCTATTAATTTGATTAGTATATATAAAATTTAATAAATAACTTATTAATGTTAATATTAATATTTAGTTAATGTAGAAGTTAAATATATGGTTAATATAAAACTTATTAATTAATATATAATTTATTGACATTAATTTTATTTAATATAGAAGCTAAATATACGGTTAATATAAAACTTATTAATATTGAAGTTGTTACCATAAAAGTTATTTGGGTAGATTATTATTATTATTATTGTTGTTGTTGTTGTTGCTGCTCTTTAACTTTTATTTAGTATTAATATATTACTATTTACTATAGAAGTTATTTAATATTTGATATTAATATCAATTTAATATTATTTATGAATAGATTAAATATTCATATTAATATAAGTTTTTGTATTAATATTTATATTTAATATTAATATCAATTTTATATTATTTATAAAATGTGAAATATTCGTATTAATATAAATTTGTATATTAACGTTTATATTTAATATTTAATATTAATATCAATTTATATTTAATTTTAATTATGAACAAATTAAATATTCAAATTAATATAAGTTCTAATGTTAACATTTAATATAGGTTAGCACTATGATTTTTCCAATTATTTTCTATTATTTTAATTTCATTTTGAATTTTTTATTTTGTAAAAACAAATCTAATTTATTTCTTCTTGCAAATCTTATATTTTCATTAAGTTTTAATGAAAATATGTTATGCTGCTGTGAATAGAGCTATATGAAATTTCTCAACAGTTGAAAAAAAAAGTTGTTCGGTTGTTCAAAAAAAAAAGTTCGTTTGTAAGCGAAATTACATGGAATTTTTTTATAAAAAAATCATGCATAGAAAAGAAAAAAAGATCTAAGAAAGTCACTTGTACTTTCCTTTTATTCAATAATATTTAACCTTTTTCTCCAATATTAATTTCATGAAGAATCCTTTCACACGTATTCTTTCTCAACCAGCCACATGTGCTTCCCTTTTATTCAATATAATATTAAGAATCTCATGTCTTACTAATAATTTTTCTTCATAAATTATTGGTGCAGAAAAAGCAATATAATATATCGAATGATTTAGTTCTTGGTGCCATTGGGTTAAGTCTCTACATAATTATTTAATTTTCAATAACGTATTTGTTTTATAATGCACTTTATATATTTTTGTTCATATATTTCAGTTGTTTATTTGTATGTATTTTTTGTTCGTTATATTAACAATCTTTGAAAAATCTTCAAAATAAAAATATGTTATGCTACTTCGAATAGAGCTATATGAAATTTCTCAATTTTTGAAGATATTGAAGGAAAAACCCATACATATGTAATGTGCTGATCCTACTTATTCCACAAAAGTGAAATTTAATTTTTTTTTCTTTTTTTAATACATTGCATGATGTTATTTTACTGATGATGGATCTGCATAAGTCAAGAAAGGATGGGCTGGGCTATGGAAGAATAAGTCCGTCCAATTTAGAACATGGAAATTACCCAAATGAAAATATGTTATGCTACTTTGAATAGAGGTATATGAAGATATTAAAGGAAAAAACCATACATATATAATATGTTGATCATGCTTATTCCACAAAAGTGAAATTTAATTGTTTCCTTTTTAATACATTCTGTAATATTATTTTACTCATGATGGATCAGCATAAGTCGAGAAACGATGGGCTGGGTCATGGAAGAATAAGTCCATCCAGTTTAGAACATGGAAATTACCCTCTGTATATAGATTTATGTTGTCTATTTCAGCATAATGCCAGTTTTTTGTTGTGGGTAATTCATTTTCTATCAAGTTAAATGGTTGAACTTAGGTAATGTATATATCTAAAAAATTATTTCTTCAGTATATCTTATTGTCAACAAAAATAATGCATTCATCACAAATGATTTTCCTTATTTTGCTACATGACTTAAAGCATGCAAAATATTCTTTAAATTGATTGAAAAGAATTGCACATTGTGTTATTTCCAATTGGTAATTGTAGGCATAAACTGGATAAAATTTCAAAGCAATTCGAAGTGCTGGAATAAAATCCATGCATATGTGCATAATACTTATGTAAGAAAGATAATGTTTAGTTATTTTACAAATAACAAAATTGCCATCAACCAAAATGGGATAGATTGTGTAGCCTAAGGTGACTAAGGGTGATTCAGGTTGGATCTTGAAAGGTGACCTATTGGACTTTCAAGTTGCCTGGTCTATCTAATGTCATGTTGGTTGTGAGTCAAACCTACATAGACTTTTCTTTTATTCCATTCTTAATACTTTCTACTTTTATTAGAACTTTTCCTTCTTATAGTATCTTTTTTGGCAGTTCAGCATCAAAGTTGGGACAAGTTAGCTAAATCAAATCATGTCAAAGACTTTCTTGCTAGGTGCAATAAAGTTTTATATGTCATGATGGATTAGGTTAAACCATGACTAGATGAGTTGAGCTATTTAAAATTAAGTCCAAATTAGATATACATGGTAGGCCATAGTTGTACTGGGATTGTAAATATAAATATTTAAAATGAATCTATTCGCATGCAACGAGTGGCAATATTTACATTATTATATTATGCGAAAAGGAGAAAGTATTGGAAGTGAAATTCTTTCTCTCCTCTTTCTCAAAAATCTAGAAAAGGGGATAAAATCATAATATTTTGCTTGATTTAAGGTCAACCGGGGCGTCGAAAATACAGGGTATTTATTTCCCTACATCTTTTTCATTGTACGTCTGCCCCTTTTCCCGCCTCTCCTCATTGTCATCATTAGATTTTTTTTTTGATAATATTTCTTGCATTTTTTTGATATTAATATTTTTTATTAACTAGGTCCCAAGTATGATATGCTTTGGTTATTTTTTCAGAGAAACTTGCAATGCTGATATTAGGTTTCATATTCTAATCTATTCAAAGATGCTAAGGTAGCTTTATGTTGCACAATTTTATCATTTCTCTATATTTTTTTTACTTTGAAGATTTAGTTTTTCTAATAATTAGCTCATCATCATTATAGATAGGAAAAATTAAAATAATCGTGGATAACCAAGATTTCAAATCTTAGACACGATGTATTAGTGACTAACTCTTCTTCTTTAAGTGACAATTAGCATATAGATTACATAACAGGGGGGTTTAATTAAATAGTGTATAGACTATTGGACACAATCTTGATGTATATCATTCGATTCGACTCCGCATCTTGTTTTGTATTTCCACCTAATTACAAATTTTGTATTTCTTGCATTCTTCAATCATTTTATTAAATAATTTATCATTCCCATGAGTGCTATATTTTTATTAATGAAATTTTGAAATTAAAATGATCGATAATTATAAAATGCGTTGCACCTATAATATATTTTTTATTTTATTTTTTGAAAAGTTATTTATTCTTCTATTAGGTAAATTTATATTTAAATTTTTATTATCTTCTCCGCGCATTGTGCGGGTATGAACTCTTCAGGATGACTGAGTACTTTGATACAAATTTGAGTTTGTCGCTTGAGTATTACAGCATATTCTTCTGATGGGAGGATGAATTTTCAGTATCATTTGGTTTGTCTCTTCATTGCTGTGTCTCGCTAATTAATTGGACTTTTGAGGACACATACTAAGCAATGAACTAGGTTCTAACATTTATTAATTTTTGAACATGTGTATATTAGCGTAAAGCTAAAACCCATCCGTGAATGATTCAACCTGCATTGTCTTCTAGTCAAACTAAACCACTAGTTGACCTCCAAAACCATGGGGTCGACATCAGCAGTAAGAGTCTTTAAAAAAGTGGAGCCTTAGAAATATAAGGTTTCAAGAAAGATAAAACTGGATGGCTTAGCCTGGTATGAACTCTTCAGGATGACTGAGTACTTTGATACAAATTTGAGTTTGTCGCTTGAGTATTACAGCATATTCTTCTGATGGGAGGATGAATTTTCAGTATCATTTGGTTTGTCTCTTCATTATAACATGCAAAGAAGAATTTTAGAGATGCTAGATTAAAGGAAAAATAAGGATAAAAAAATTTAAGGTAAGTTGTGTATTTATTCTTTACTTCTGGAATTATAAAACAAAAGATTTATGGTCTGAGAAATGGGCATGCATAAGCATAATGGTGACATACCATAAGCAATGTTAGAGCCATTAGTTTCTAGAGGTTGGGAAAAACGGGGTACTATAACTTTGATATGCTAGCCAATTTTCTTATCTTGTTTGAGAAAATTTACTGAGATCATTTCTTGACAAGTTTAAGGAAAGAAAAGGTAAGAGTGGAAAGTCAAGCTCTTCCCCTTTTTTGGGTAAACCAAAGTCAAACTTATTTGACGGAGATTTTTGACCATGGAATGGTCGTCAGACCACCAACTTGGTTTCTGTTGATTATTATATAACTGAATGTTAGTATCTTTTGCAAAATCAGTTGTTTGGTATTCCATCAAATGCAGGATTATTCAAGCACCTTTTCTGATCTCTGTTTTTCACAAAACTTTGCCCACGAAAGCTCCAAACCACATGAGAATATCCAATCTTCAGAAATACAATCACATACTTAGGAGTCTTTGCTGACTGAATGTGCTTCCAAAAAGCTTTTTCTGATGATCAAGTTGTCAGGGAAGGAGATTCTTTGCCAGGTGAACAGTTAGTCGTCTCCCAAGAAACATCTCTTTTTTCTGGAAGTGATCTGCAAGATATTATGGGCACACATAGATGTTCTCCTATCATTGTAGACTGCAGAGATAAGACCACTCCTACAGTTTTCAAGTCAGTCAATCCAGGGAGGAGGGCATCACCAGAAGTCATAAAGTTATGGAAGGAAAAAGGCCTTAGAAGGTAAGGTATAAACTGAATATAATGAAAGCGAGATCTTAGTCTTTAATGGCTCTTTTTCTCATTCCTTTATGTAGCTTGATGGTTGCTGCTCCAGAACTGGAGGTGGGGAGCTTAGTTCAAGATCTGCTGCCACTTATTATCATATTCTGCACCATTTGCAATTTATCACCAATGCCATCAGGTGATTAGATATTTCATATGACTAGTATTAGCAGCTATTTCATATGCAAATACAGAAAACAGTACTCGCTTATGCCCCATATCTGTACTCACATATGCCGTATATCTCCTGTTAATGTGCTCCTTTGGCTATATTAGTTGGATCTTAACCATGCAATTGGAAAACTATTTCTGTTTATTGACCTTACTCGTCCTGATTGGTGATGAAATATGCATCCTCATGCAACATGCATGCAGAGACTCCAAACTGCAAGAATGGCCATTGGATTGCAAATTTGAGAGCCTTGCTTCGTGAATATCAGGTCAGACTTTCTAATGTGGTTAAAATAGAGAGCCATTTATCCCACTGTTAACATGTAAGTGTATATGCACATTCATTAGCATGAGGTGCAACTTAGATCACTTGAAGCAGTAATGTGCATGTACATTTTTATTTTTTTTTCCTTGGTATCGTCTCTCCATTTTGCCTATAATTTTCGTTCATGCTAAAGGCACGCATCTTTAGTTCAAATCAGCAAGATTAGCCATCAGATTTGAGACACTTACTTTCAGCAAAAAATGTTCTTTCATCATGTTATTTATAGATTATTATGCTTGTTAAGACGTAAGTCATTGAATTAATTGCTGTCCGCTGCATTTGTTCTGCTAACATCAGCAGATTTAGAACTATTGTATTTGCTCAGATGTCAACTGATGCAATCAGGATCTTACTACTTTGCAGGGCTATTTTCAGACATTTAGTAATGATGCCAGCCCCCTTATAGGTCGAAGGCATTTTTCATTAGCTTTCTTGTGTGATACCATCCAGTCACTGTTTTGTACAGAACTTTCTCCATAATCTTGGGACATTAGTGAGTGCGTCTCCAAGACTGATTCTGTTGTTTTAGTGTGCGGTTATTCTTCTGATTTTTCTCTGAACTTCGTACACGAAACAGCCATAGAGAAGCTTTCCAATCGCTTAGGCCCAGTTGTGTTAAAATATGGGAAGTTCATGGGCCATGCTGATTCAATAACATGCTTCTTCACCATTATGCAATGAAACTTTATACTTGACCTTGTTTTTTTGCGTTAATTCTAGTGGACATCTGTCATCCACTAGAGTTTGTCTGGGAAAGAAAAACTGGCTAGTTTAGCTTGTGGTGCTATAGGAGGTTTTTTTGGATGTTTCTATATCTGTAGGAGCAATGCATAAAGCCTGGCAATGTAAGTGAAAACAAGGTTCTTGACTTAATACTTATGGTAGGAAATTTGCATGTTATCATGTGTCGAGTTCTGCTAAAGCTTCCGCCCACTCACTGTTGTGGAATTATATGCTCCTATATGCTGCAGGTCATGTTTCTTGTTCATTCTACTCCTTTTTCACCCCCTCCATTTCTGTTATGATGATTAGAAGCCAACGGTTTCATGGCCAATATAGGGCACACAGCACTTGGTCTTCCGGCAAAAATTGCCATGTTAGTGGTCAAAAGTCAAGACTGACCAAGCTCAGATTCATAACTCCAACGCCTATCTGAAACTGCAAGATGGCCAGAAGTGGCCGACTAACCCACAGTTACGTCACAGTATCCAGAAACAATGTTAGCCCTAAGCTCCTGCCAAATCTATGTTTGATCGAGCATTTTGGTTCGCAGTATAAAGACACAGAATTGTTTGTGCTACGTGTCAGAAATGAATATTGCTCGTTGTTTCAAATGCTGTTGCAGGTTCTTCCTTCACGTACTCATCCACTGACGTAGATGAGTGGATTTAGTGGTTACATTTTAAGTGGAATTAGAATTTGCCGTAACGAAAGCTTGCAATGGAAATGATTGACAGCTTTAATCCTAAGGCTTTGTTTTTTTTCCTGGCAATCAGGAAACGCAAGCAGCTTAAGGGAACAAACCCATCATGACAACACAGACCCGAGGGGTAGAACTCTCCTAGTTTATTTTCTTGCAGGGAGTTCCCTGTCTGACCCCAATTGGATGCATTTATGTTTTATATTATATGTAGTATAACAGTCCTTGATAATTATAGGATGTATTTGGTACTTGCAATAAATACCACCAACCATGCTGGTGCACGGTAGGCGATCATACGAGTATCATATATTTCATTTCTGTGGACTGCAAGACACCAATGTGCTGCTTCTTGGACAAGGTTTCTAGAATTGCTCTATTGCCAGTTAGTAACGAAAACAACAAATCTAAGATTTATTTTGTAGAAATTTTATATATGGGCCCAGCTGAAACATTTACATCAAAGATTGTTGCTTGTGCTTGCTGATTCCATCAAATCTCCAGTGTTAATTAGACACGCTTATTTTCTTCAATCATCATGGTCTAGTTAAGCTACTTACAAGAGAGTTGACAGGAAAATTTGAATGCGCACTTGAATGGTATCACTATAAGTGGTCAAACAAAACCAGAGATGAATGGTTGTTATCCCTGATGGGTAAGTTTACAGGATCACATCTTAAACGAAGTTAGAAACATCTGGAGTAATTTGGAGAAACCAAGACTGGATTTTTTGTGTTCTGAAGATCGATCGAAAGCTAGTTGATCAAAATATAGTCCCAAGGAATTTGCACACTGGGGACCCAATCCTCACTAGAGAAGAAAATTGGTTTTCTGAAGAGTAGAGTGGATGCTTCCCTTGTTTGCTTAAGGCTACTTAATTTCATACCGAGCATTGGAGCTGGAAGATTCATACATCTTAAACTTGAACAGCAGGCAGAACCTCACAAAACTGAAGGCGGAAATAGATGATAGTACGATACTGCCAGTACCTGTTTGAAGTCCTGTTGTGCTTGTTCCCCGATCTGAAATAATGCGTAAAACTGAGAGATGCTTGGTTTCCAAATTCTCATCAGGACGCAAGATTATCCTAATTGATTGGAGAAGGTGAATTAATGGAGGGAACAAGTCTAGCTGGATCCAAGCCCGGCTAGTTTGACCTCCTCCCCCGCGTGGGTCCCATCCTTTTGTCTGTTACCTGTTTTTACTCTGGTTCGACCTGGGGGCATATGAATGAGATATTGACAATAGGAGCCCGATGAAATAAATGCTTGTTTAAAGGCTCTGACTTGTCTTAACTCCTTGGGATGGGTTAGCATGTTCCCATCCGAGGGCCCTGTGCTCTCTTTCGTTCGGGCCTTCCGAGTTGGAAGAATTCATGGTGAAAGAGAAGCCTAGAAGTTTATCACCCGTCACGCTGCAGTACGAAATTCCAGTGCGGAGGGCTTCCCCCCCCGTGGCCGGCGGTCCCCACCTTCTCTCCTTTTTTTTTAATGAAAGGGAAGCCAAAATGGCCACCCCCGTTGTTGAAGGATCAAGAGAATATTTGTGAGAGGATATTTATAGAAGAAGGATATCTATCTCCTTCTCCCAGCTGTCGTGGCTCCCACTAAACCCCTGTTATCTTTAATGCAGTACCACTTGTGGCCGGGATATCTGGACTGTGTGTTCCAGAGGTGTCGACATCGCCGAGGGTACTGTAAACAGTTGCAGCGGCAGCGGCATTGCAGCAGAAGCTGGGTTTGCTGAGTCCGAGAAATTATATCGATGTACCCATTCAGCGGTACTCATGATCAATTCAAAGTTGTGCCCGTTCAGCGGTACAGATGATCAATTCAAAGCCAGGCCATCTCAGCATAAGAAGTCAAAAAAAAAAAAAAAGGAAATTTAGCTCTGCGTCCGCTGGGGATACGGATTGCATTTTTTTTTGCGTGGGAAGGAATCAAGTGCAGCCTAACCGTAGAGTTGAATTAGAAAGTGCGACTAAGCAAGCTGCTGCCACTTTCTGCATGAGATCACGTCGATCTCAGGGGAACATGGCGGTAGGAATCAAGAGTGAGTTCCAGACAGCAATGGTCTTCTTGCCGTTGCCGGCCATCATCTAAATTGAAGGCAGGAATGCGTCCGATGGGTTTGGGTTGTTGGGGCGTTCCTGCTACGGAGGAACGAACGCCGCCTTCTTCTCTTTGCTTTCCTCCCTGGTGTTCCTCCTCCTCTACTTTCTCTTGTTCTGGTGTATGGATGGGAAAGAGGGGCAGTGTTCTAGTCTCGGCATGAGTTGTTTTTGCCTTCTGGACTCTGGTATAGTGGGACATTGCCGGCGGCTCTAGTCCCGTCGCCCACCCCCTGTTGCGCTCCAAAACTGCTTCTCCTCCTCCGCGGCTCATGAAGTAACCCTGTCTCAGCAATTTAAAGAAAAAAAGGACAGGAATATAAGTCATATGAGAGACTCTTTTCTTCTTTCCGAATGCGATCTTTTATGACTGCTTTTCCTGGTTTAATATATCGTCACATCGAGACATGCAACTGCTCCTAGAATCTATTTAGGAATTCCTGGACCCTTTGCTATATTTTTCTCAGAAAAAAAAAAATCGATAGTACATTAGCCCCCTGAATATTATCAAGGAATGCATTAGAGAAGTTTATATGCGCTCCAAGAGGACCGTACGTTTAAAGAATATACATCAGAACAGAAAAAAGTGTTAACCCTTAAGAGAGTCGCAGACACACTTCCAGGGAGGGAGAACCGGAAACAGTAGCAGCTCTTTTCACCCTTAAGATAGTCGCATATTCATAGTATATCACGACATACAAAAACTTGCGATAAAGATATACCTTGTAGCTCTTCTCCGTAAGCACAGAACCAGGGCACTCGCAGCTCCCCATTTGCCCAACGGCATGAAGTCCAGGTGAAGCGCAAGTAGCATCAGCCCCTACATCACAGAACCAACACACGGCCATGGCCAGCAGATGAAAAGGAGCATCAGTGCTGAGAGTTGAAGGGAGAGCTAAATTGGGATTTATGCAACTGCATGCACCTGGAGGAGTGGTGGTGTTGGAGGAGGAGGAGGAGGAGGGGAAGTCCACGGAGAGCCTCCTTTTCCGCCTCTCCCTGGCCTTGTAGTTCGAGAACCAGTAGAACACATTCTTGCCTTCAATTTTGCCATACTGCCTCAGCCTGCTTGAAATTTTCTGGATTTGTTCAACATTAGGTGACCTCACTCCATGGTTGTGGTAAAGGTCCCTCAGTATCCTTGCCTGCTCATTTGTGGGGATCCACTTCACGCTGGACTGCCTAGACTTCAGTGGATCGCTCTTGCTCCCATCCACACTTATGCTCTGGTGTTTCATGGCCTCAGCAGCCACCAGAGAATGGGGGGGGGGACACACGTATAAAAAGAGGGGCATATAGCCATAACCATATGTAACCTTTTCCGCATCATTTGAGGTTGGCAACATGGATCCTGATTTGCCAGGAACTTTTATTTAGGTTATGTCATTCTGAGTTTTTCTAAATCTTTCCATACAAATTTCATTAATATTTTCTCAAATCTTAGGCTAATATGCCAAAACTAGCCTTGAAGCTCCTATGCTTTTCTTCTCTTTTTTTTTCTTTTTTTTTTTGCTCTGAAAAGGAAGTATCATACCAAACGTATACGGATACAGTCAAAAAAGTCAAAAAGCAATACATCTCAGAGAGTACTAGATAACTCCACCTCGCCCACCCATAGATGTACATCCGAGTGATGGGCTATAAAAAAAGCCACTCAATTTGCAACTCCATTGGCCTTCCGAAAAACATGCTTAGGCTGAATCGCCAACCCATCACGAACCATATCCCGGATATCTCTCAACAACAGGTGGTAGTCATCGACCCCCTCCTCCCCCGAAGCTTGTAGAGTCTTTCCAATGATCGTCGCTGAGTCGCTCTCCAAGAGGACCATCCTGACCTGCAAAGTATGTCGCACATAACACAGTTTAGACCAAACCGCTCTCAACTCTGCCCCAGGCACCGATATGTCAAACAACTGGGAACCTCCGGCAGTAATCACCCTAGAGTCTAGGCCCCTCACCACAAAGCCTGCACCTCCCTTCACGCCGCCCTGCACGACGCAACCATCGAAATTGATCTTGAGAAAACTCGGGGGTGGAAGCTCTTAGGTGAAATGGAAGGAGCCATTACATGGCATGTGACGCTCTTCTGGCCTAACAATTAAATGAATCCCACGCTACAGGCAAATGGACGGATGGGCGCTGCCATTAGAAAGAACTCGCCTCCACAGAATAGATTATTTATGGCATGCCGACTGCGATTTGTATAATATTTTAGTCCACTAATTTATCAAAACGGAATAGAATTGAAGTAGTTCTGACATCGCGCCCTGAGCCCATGGATTGGGCTTTCTTATCATACGAATTCTGCAGGTATGGGAGGAAACGAAGGGCAGGGAAGAGAAAAGAGAAGGGAGAATTCTCTCTCTACATTGCACTACTCTCTCCCTCTCTCAACGCCCAAAGAACGACGTTATTCCTCCTACTCCTACAGTTTGATGTGGCTTAAATTTGATCTACGTCTAGCAGAAGGTCAATTTTAATAGCACTCTTATTCTCAGACTAATTTAAATAAGAAAAATTAAGAAATAGTCTTTATTTATAAAAAGGGCGCAAATGGAAGAAATGGAATGACCGTCAATGCAAGCAATCTATGAACTAAGGTAGCTCTATCTTCTCTGGGGGAGGAATAAATAGGTAGATCAATAAGTAGAGTCTTATCCGAACCCACTCACTGAACTATTCGCCAGTAGGTATGCGTAGGACTTATTCCGAAGGCTACCGACACACTCCTCAGTAGAGGGTGATTTTCAGAATTCTGAGTTTTTTGCGAATGAAAAGACACGATACTCGTCTCTCTCACGTTGTTTCCAATACCCTATCTCTCACGCTGTATCCCACTTCCTTTCTTTGCCGAATCTGAGCATCTTCAGCAACGAGTTCACCATCGACGCATCCGCGAGAACCTCCGCAGCTAGCTTCTCTTCCACGACCGCTCCTGAGCAGAGCCTTCTTTCCACATGGAACGCGCGTCCTTAGGAGACGGTGATGCCGGTCCCTACTAAAGGTTGCCCCTCCGTGCCGCCCATGACGCTGGTCTCATGCGCACAGGTGACAGGACAACCATGCATGCGTCGCACTGGAGGGACCCATTGGCGCCGCAACCACCGCGGCCTCATCCTTCACCGGCGCACCACCATCGTTGCGATCACCATTTCCTTATCTTCAAGGGCATCGTGCTCTCCATCATCGCCATTCCGGCCACTACTGGCCCTTTGCTCTTCACCGGAGCCCCAGCGGAGCCTTATCGCTCCCTCACGACTGTGCCGGCGCCGGTCTCCCCCCAGATATTTTCTCGGTTCGCAGTTGATCACAGCCCACATCACTTTTTTGGCCGCCTCATCGTTTTTACACCTTCCTGTCGCCAACGATTCTTCACCAACCTGGCTCGACCGGGCCGAAGTCCCGAGCCCGCCAAGATCCGCCGCCAAGAGTCGTGGTTCCGATCTCCGTCTACCACTTCCCACCGCCGGCTCTACCGCGAGCAACGACAGCCTCCGGACGTCCTCTAGCTGCAGCACCATGAGCAGCCGTTGCCTTCATCGTCGAGAAGCCTCCGCCGCTGGCCGCCTCTCTCTGCTGAGGGGTTCAGCGCCATCTCCACGATTAGGGCTTGCACCGAGAGCTCACGGGGAAGGAGGAGAATGGATTGGATCGGCTTATTCCAAATGGATCTGTGACAAGGATCCTACTCGAATCCAATTAACTTAAGGACCCAATCAGTGCCGCATCAGCCACAGCTACAGCCACATCATCAAAATATCGGTCATGTTGATGCCATATCACTCACCATGTCAGCGCACATGTCTTCATTGATGCCAAGTTAACCGCCACACACCCTTGCCATGTTAGCGGGCACATCATTGACCATGTTGGCCACATCAACAGTATGTCATCTATCATGCCACATCAGCATAGGTCAGCTACATTGATCAGACCGGTTCGAATCAGTCAGACTCCATCGACCACTCGATTCATCCATTTTTGAACCGATTTTGGACTGGTTCAAACCGGTCCCTATATTTTTTTTTTTTTTTGGGTACAAAGTTTTCTATATCTTTAGGTATGCTCTTTCTCTTTTTGGCCTTTATTTGCCTTAATTCTACCTTTATAATTAGTTTTTCGTGTCTATTTCTTCGATCTGGCATTATATATTTGCAATTACGAATGAATTTGATACCACTCTATCTATTTTTACTACTTTGGATAAATTCAACACATCAACTATCTCCATTAGTATGCAAAATTGCAAAATATACCGAGCTCGATGGCTTGTGATTGAAATCCAAGCATGGATAACAAGGTAATGGCAAGCCAAGCAGGGTGCAGAGTGCCTCACAAGCTTCAAATAGGTATATACACGTACACCATGTGGGAATTGATTATTTATAATATAACCATTTTGAATAGTTTCGAATGCACAAGATCTAGCTTTCACATCTCAGAGCCTCTCAAGAACTCAAGCCTTGGATCTATCCAGATGTAGGTGGCTCCATGCAAAAAAGTCTAAGCTCAGGCTAGGCTGGAGCGACAACTATAGGGCCAAATATAGAAGAGCAACTAGTCAGATGAGTCACTCAAAGACCACCAATCGCAAGTCCCACTGGTCGGACGAATCTCACAGACCAGCAACCATGGGTAACAAATGTCGAACGCATATCGCAAAGACCATTGACGATGCTGCACTTGAGCACCATATGTCGAACGTGTCTCCCAAGAGGCCACCTACCTGCAAGCCTAAGAGGCTAAAGAGACAACCCAGAAGCAACTGAGACCTTCGTTCTACCGGCTAAGAGCCGATGAAAAAAATCTAATAAAAATTAGGTGTGGATAGGAGGAAGCACTCCCAGCCTACTCATCCAGGTGCTAGTTATCCAAAGAACTTAACCGACAAAAGATCAAACGATCTGAACTCCTAGCAATCTTAGCTCTTCAAGTTGAGAATGGAGACCCTGGGTGAGAAGCCAACCTTAGAGCTACAATATAGTGGATATGACCCACCAACTTAAAAGCGATTACAATAACCTCAAAATATCACAAGGTCTCACCAACAAGCGACATAGCTTGCAACTCCGACCTACAAATCTACGACCTATGGTTCAGACAACCAGGGAGCTAAACCTTCAAATACTCCCAACCTACACGCCTACATTCATAGAAAAGTGAGTCCACAACCTCGACCTAAAGCGGGTGGCAAAGGTCCAACCATACTTCGCGCCCATCAAAAGCTAACACAACTACAACGACCTCAATGTCAACAGGACAAGCTTAGATACTCAGGTGGAAAAAGCAATTATGAATAGTCACTGTAATAATAGCTGTCATAATGATAAATAATACAAAATAAAAATAACATAATTATTTTGTAATCTTTGTTCACTTGATTAAAAAACATTATTATTTCAAGCCATATAATTAGTTTCAGAGAGAAAATTGATGCAAAAAATTAAAAAAATAAAAAAATAACATTTTATCTAGCAAAAGGGTACAAATAAAAATAACAATTGCAATTATATACATTATATCAAACAATTTGAATTAGGGATGAAAAATATGATCCGACCTGCCAACCCGACCCGTGTTCGACCCACCATAAACAGATTTGGGTTTGGTCTAATAGGTTTAGATCGTAAACAGGTTGACCTGTTTAACTTGTTTGTTAATTGGATCGAATACATATTTTAGATGTCTGATCCGTTTAACCCGTTTATTAATCACAGCCATTCGATCACTGACACAACCTCATCCTTTAGTCCGGCTCACCATCGCTTTAAGTATCCCCAACTCTATCTCTAGACTCCTTTTTCGCCTCCGTCTGGGCTTTTAGGAGCCAAGAGGGAAGAGAGAGAGAGAGAGAGCGAAGGCATCGACGAAGAAGAAGAGAGGAGACGTCAAGCATTTATGTCATCTAGTTTTCTCGACTCAGCATTCCTCTCTTCATTGTTTTCAGAAAGCCAAGCTCAACCTCTTGGGATCTCTCATCTTCTTTGTTCGTTGCTTAGCCTCGCTGTTCTTTTCTCCTTCTCCTCCCCCTCTCATATTCGACGGAGGCTGGAGGGATCGAAGATGGCTTCGATGCGATTTCGATTTCCTCGGTATCGATCAACTCCCAGTTTACCATTTCCCCCATATTTTCCATCATTGATTAAACCCTACTAAGATTTTTTTCCTTTTTGGGTGTTTGGTTTGGAGTGAAATATCTTATGGTTTTTTCAACGATTAGATCTTCCATGGTTTCTTTCTTTATGTTGATCTAAGAGTCACCGAATGAGGGCCGTCCTCTTGTTGATGGGGCTGGGACTCGCCGGATACATAGTCGGACGCCCTCTATTCTGGCACCTCGTCGAAGCCCTCAGCCACTCCTCCGCCTGCTCCCCTTGCATCTACGACTGCTCCTCCCAGCCCCTCCTCTTCATCCCCGAAGGTATTCTTCTTTTTATTCTTATCTGATCTGCTGCTCTCCTTCCTGTTCTTGCTCGGATCCGAGATCTGAACTCCTCCTGTCGCGGATTCGAGCATGCTCGTGATAAAGATTGCATCTTGCTTAGATCTTCCATGGTTTCCTGTTTATTAAATAGGTTAAATGGATTGGGTTGGTGGGTAAACAGATTAAACAGATCGTTTCGGGTTGGACAAACAGGTTACCTGTTTATTAAATAAGTTAAACGACTCGGATCAGATTACCTGTTTATTAAACATGACAGGTTCAGATTATAATTTCTGACTTATTTAATAAATAGAACGGATTTAGATTTATAATTTTTTAGTCCGACCTATATATAATCTGAATCATTTATGTCTGGCCCGATTCCATTGCTACCCTAGTTTGAATAGGTTCAATGCCATTCTTTTCATACTTCGTTATTTTTTGGGCGTAAATGGGAGGTGGTGCCCACCCAGCGTTTATTGATTTAAGAGGGATATATACAATGGTTTCGAGGTGGTCCACGCCGACAGAATCTTCAGAAGAATGGCCCACAGGTGTACTAGTCTAGTTCTTATTCTTGGTTCCCGACAGGATTTGATTGGCCTTTGAGATGGATGGGTCACGTTGCTACGGCCATGCAACGTGTTTATCCCATGGGAACTGGGTACAGGAGGAGCTTCTTTCCATACAGTTTTAACTTTTAACCCATAGTTTTTCCACTTATTCCAGCAACGTGGCTGCCCAGTTTTTTTTTTTTATTATTTTTTTTCTTTGCCAAAACGGCTTTCCAGCTCTATGAGTACTGCCCAGAATAGCGCAAAACACAATTATAAAGGATAGCCAAAAACACGAAGGATAAGCTTATCACAAAACTTGCAGCCTCAGTTTCATGAAGAAACATGATTTTCAGAAGCTTATTGACAAAGTGGATATCATATCCCGTACCACTTTATCCTGGGGAGGAAAGTAATGACAATAATACTAGAATACGCAACTCACAAAAGCATAGCAAGTCGAGCCTTTTAAGACAAATCACTATGCCAATTCAATTCATAAAATATAAAATACTCACACTTGGTGACAATTATAGTGCCACTCTGCATCCCTCATCTGTGGCATTAAAGGCCATTACATGTATCAGCTGTACTTTTTCTCATAAATTTTCTGTAACTGCTCAGATTGGCAAGATAATTTTAAGACCGGATCACCAAAGCATCCCTATATTGACTGAAGTATTTTTAAATCCACTAACCTCTTAAATTTGCATCTTTATTTCATATCATCTATCTGCATAGCTTAATATTACATTCTTTTCTTCAAGGTTCTTAATTTGAATATTTGCGCGACAAAATTAGTCCTTTCACTGTTAACGCCCAGGGATTTGCATAGTGAAATGAGCAATACATGAATCATACATATATATATATATATATATATATATATATATATATATATATATATATATATATATATATATATATATACAAACAACATACTAGTGTTAAAATTTTTGGGTGATTCCAAAAACAAAATTTATGAGTTATCCTAAATGAAAGAAAGAGATAGCTAGGTGTCATGAACTTAAAATTCTATTCCTTTAGGATAACTTGGCACAGCACAATAAAGTTCAATGATAGCCCTTCCAAGCTCTCTCAAAAGTTTACAAACCTCGCTCAATAAAATTGGGTTGGGCCTAAGGTTCATTTTTTATTATCTTTTGCGAACTTTTTGAGTACTGATTATATCCTTCTGCCACAAAAAAACTGGTGGGAAAAAGGATGAGGGCGAACTAGAGAGGAAAATACAGCATATTATCAACAAACCCCATTAACATTAAGGAAATTAGATCACAATATATCTATGAAGGTCTCTTGATGTGATAGCTGTGATTCTTATAATATTGAACTAGGCTAATCTCCCTCACTTGGTGAAGCCGACAATGATGATGCAGTCAAGAGGGTAGATGAAGACTCTAAAGGCTCATGAACCACTGAGTTAGATGAAACAGATATAGGGTTGCCCTCCAATTGCAACATAAGGCTCCCAAGAATCTCGGTTAACGTTTTCTTGAACTCGGCTTCATCCACAATCTTCCCATCGTCTGCATTTACCATCTTCAATGAGTCATTCACAATAGCATCAACCTGAAACAGTAATCAGAATGTTATAACCACAAAATGGTAGAGTCAACAGATTGATGCACTTGTTAAGCCATTTGTCCTTTCAACTGCGTGTGAACATTAAGGAATTACTATCAAGTATCCAAGGATGTCATATATTTAGAAAATGCCTTGAGAACGGATCACTTTGGAAGAACAAATGCAGATAGAATGGGGGCATTAGTTTGAAGAAAAAATTATAAAAGAAATATATAGGAATTCTAAAGAGATGGTTAGCACTTGATTTTCTTGAAACAAGAGAAAAATCTCTCACTGGATAATTGTAAATTTTCTAACAAGTCTATAAATAAAACCTGGAGGGATGTTTCTTCTAAAGAGAGGAATCCATACATGTTAAAGATACACACACATAGATGACCTTCAAGCATGACTTGATACATATAAGAAAGGGAGACCGGCCAAGTAGCTCAAATATATCCCATCTGGAATGTGGGTATAATTAATAACTTTTGTAAGCATCATGAACAAGAATTGGACATCCAGTTGTTGCCATATGGAAATAACTTTTTTCAGCTTTAAAGGATTGAAAGAAAAAGTCATCATAGATTTTTTTTTACCATTACCATCCATAAAAATATAATTTTGAGAAATGAACAACATGGTATGTATTTTACCACACCAATACAATTGATATCGTTCATTTTTATACTGACTTGACGCATAGGTTAGAGAGCAGCAAAATATATGAATTTTGGTTTCTAGACATTTATTGTAATTAGATCATGTTTGGTGATTTGGATCTTCAGTTTGAATGGACTGTGGTGATTTTAAAATCGTTAACTCCTTTTATGGGAGTGACTAAAGTGTGTGGTCCGGCTCTAAAAATATATGTGCACTTATTTGTGCATTTTTCACCAACTAGGAACTTCAATTTAACTTCTTTTTTCTAACAGTAGGAGTATCACAAATTAGAATAATCTGAGCCAAACACCTGGGAAACAGCTCATGGTTTGAAACCTAAAACCTCCTGCCAAATGGATGAGAGGTGCAATCTCTAGGCTATAGCTAGTTTGCTCGGTTGAACTTCTCTGGAGTCTGTTTTTGCTAGTCTTCAATATAGTAGGCTAGAACGGATTGCTTTTTCAGCTGTTTTTAAGAATTTCTCCACGCATGTTCTCAAGCGCCCAACAAATCATATACAGGAGAACTAATTTGAAACTACTTAAGCATGTAGATTACCTGACCAACAGCACCAAAAGGAGGTAAATCTGCAGAGGAAGCCATCCTATCTAGTGCAACCCGAAGATAGTCCTTTGATGTTTTCTGATGCTGATCCTTCGGTAGGTCTCTCCACACCGAATCCAACAACTGAAATGACCCACAATGTAATGTTTAGTGCATACCTGATTTTTTTTCCCTTTCAAGAAAAAATAGTATTCTAGGACAGGAAAAAGTTGAGAGATGATTGCTTCTACTTCTGTCAAGAAATGCTGTGGAAAGTTTCTTAGTCACATACATATAAAAATTATTTAGTAGTTTTCAAGATGATCGATCAGTTGTAATACATGGTCAATCCAGTTTCTTTCTTTCATCTCTTCAATCATCAGAAAATGAAAATTTAGCCTTGCACTTGGATTTGTAATTTCATGTTTTAGTCTGCTTCTTCAAATTTTATTGTTCATGCATGAAGTATTTGACTCACCATTGTTGTTTGATCCATGAGTCCTTAGACCTAATGGCACCACTTCTTTGTGGTGTAAATAATGTCAAACTAAAGCCAAACCAAAGTTCAGGTATTGCACTATGGATATTGTGAGGTGACCATTATTATATCATGAACGAGAGCTGGTTATCTAAAATAAGATCTGTCTATAAATGTGTTCTAGCAAGTTTTAACACAACATTCATCTATAGATTAACTATCATTTGGGAATAATGTGATTAGATGGAAAATCATGAAACCAGACCCCCCCCCCCCCCCCCCCCAACAAAGAAAAAAAAAACTAGCAAGTTTTAACACAATATTCATCTATAGATTAACTATCATCTGGGAATAATATCATTAGATAGAAAATCATAAAACCAGACTCCCCGCTCCCCCACAAGCTAGCGTAGGCAATAGTGTCCAGATAGTCCAGTGCTAATAGCTCTAGCTTTAGATCCATAAGGCTAGCCAGCCACTTATATACTAATAGGCAGAAAGATACCCCAAAGGGGCAATAAAAAAAAGGTGGACTTGCAGTAATCAAGGTTCCATGTAATTTTGTACCTGATCATCTCTAGGAATTTAATGGTGTGTGCATATAGTGGAATGAATTGTTAAGCAAGAAGGTATCTATCATGAAGATTGTCATCATGTAGGACGACCACAAACCATTTTCCCTAAGCACATAATAAGGCCGAGGACAGGAGTTGGTGACACCTAGTGTGTGCTAAGGTTTGCTCTCCACTTCCCTCCTCGGTTAAAAGAGTGAGAGGGAGTACTTGTATGACTCAGAAAACTCAGGCACAACCTTTGTCAGGTTTGGTCTTCTTGGTTTTAGATCCTACAGAAACAAATCAAATCTGAGATGGTGCTTTCCATCAATTAAAGCATGTGATGGGAAAAAATTACAAATGAAGTTATTATGGACACAAAGGAAAAAATTACAAATGAAGTTATTATGGAATGTACGCTTTGGAAAACCTTTTTCCAAAATTTCAAACAAATTATACCTATGAGGAGCTGTACTAATATTTGGTCAATACCGATAAGGTTAGAGTAATCACAAGAATACCTAGCCTACATTATACTAAACAAGCTATTGGCCTGTGAGTCCCTTGTATATGACTAGAAGGCCCCACCCAGCTGCAACATTGATCACAATTAATGTCTATTTTATATGTTCTTAGCAGTTCCGTGGTTTCACCTTCACTAAAGGGATAAACTAAACAATAGCTTGTCTATTGTGTCCATAACTCCATATATAAAAAATTTCATGTAAGATAGCACAATTCCTTGAAAAAGCATTTAAAAACCCACATTTCCTTAAGGAACTAAAATTTACAAAATAGCAGAAAATTGTCTTTAGGGCCTTTTTTAATGCTGCATGCTGTGTCCATGGATATCTCCCAAATGTGCAATCAGGGGAGGCCTGACTTGAAGAAAAAAAAAAAGATAAGGATGTTGGAGACCTTTTAAAAGGTGATTACTACCATTCCTATGTTCTTTGGATTATGCAATCCCTGCATCTGCAGTTGCATTTCTTTTTTTATGCCCCTCCTCTAGACCCCTACTCGAGTTTGGCCCATACATGTAAGCATCCAAACAAGCCAACCAACATCTTGGAAATACCAAACAAGCACATCTCTGTAACCACTTCTATTGCAAAAGCATGGAAAATATTTTAAAGACAAATTTAATTATTAAACAATTAAGCACATGATGTTGATATTAAAACCAACCTTATCCAATTCAAATTTGTTTGATAATAGTATCTTGATGCCACTTCCATCAAAGGTGTTTTCACTATGGGCAACAATGACAGGGTGCTCTTGGAGGCATTGGATGAGGCTGCACAAAAGCTTTTTAAATTCTTCAAAGAAGATCTCTTGAGAAGCATGTTGTTCGAGCCGATCGGTAGAAAGTGATTGTAAAGCAGGTTCCACGATGTTACTTATGACCTATAAGAATAAATCGACATGGCTCGTTATAGAAATAAAAAATTGTAGAATCATGTTAGGAACTTCTAATTTGTATGGATTTGTAGCTCACTAGTAGATTTCAGCATGAGCACATGCTCCACTACCAGGATATGCAGTCTTAGATGCTACACATAAACTGACTGTATGTGCTTAGCAGACCTTGATAAAATTGAGGGAAAAGTATGAATATAAAAAAACGTCATCATAGTATATTGCAGACATGATAGCATGTAAGATTTAAAATCAACTCCTCTCAGTTACCCAAGAGTCAGAAGCTGGTGGCATGCCATGCTCAACTGTGAGTTGTTGAAGACCCACTGTCAAGCACTTGCGGAGAGACTCATTTGCTGACTCCATCTCTGAGAATATGGCAAGTGCGTCTGGTTCAAATTTTGGGCTCTCGACAAACTCCTTCAAGTCTTCCCCATCAATCCTCAAGATGACGATTGGGTCCCTTTTTAGCCCAGCTGCCATGCCCAACAAAATATCAGAAAGTACCTCCTTAAACTCGGACTTGCTCACTTGTTCTTGCTTTCCATGTGTGAATTCATTCAAAACCTTCAGACAACAGTGCAGGAACATGATTATTTGGGCATGTAAATGCATAAAATATATAAGTAAAATGCATTTTCACTCATTCTCCATCAAGCTAAATTGCAAATAGCAGACAATGTAGACTCAGAGATATAAGAAACCATTTTAAAAGAAAAATTCCAAGGCGATCACCATCTTAAATCAGCATAGTCAGTACTGACTGAATGGTGCTATTTGCTGGTGATTGGAAGAGCACTGCTTGATCATCTCAACCATATGGTTAAGAGAATCTTGTATTTATCCTACAATAGGTCTGGTGCTGATAAAATAAGCTGATGGAGGTTTCCTCTCATGCTGACAGTTGTCATACTCCATTCGTTAAAGACATTCTTTAAATATATTTCCTTGGAAATGATCTGATTGTTATGGTGCTAGCTAGGCGCTTAGTTTCATTTCTGAAATGCAAATCAAAATTGATCCACAGAATAATTTTCTTAAAATGATTTTTAAGGCTCACAGTTAATTCATGCTTTCATTACGACTTTCACAATGTGAGACACTGAACCAATTAAAAGGAAACAACTTGCAGCAGATGGTTTCTGTCCTCTTTGTAGGCCAGCAAAAATGTGGGTTAAATCATTGCTATCTGGTAATTAGAAGACATGTCAAGACTCACCAGATGACAGAGATTAACTGGAAAATTAGGAGTTCACAAATGACTGACACTGCCTCAAACCATGGCCCTCTTACAAGCTAGTTTCCTTACTATAGATATTAATAACTCGCCTGTTTGCAGGCAGTGACAAGAAGCCGAATGTTGTCATTAAAGAAAACTACTACTCAGCACATGCCATGCACATGAGACAGCAGCACCTCGTCTCAATCTTTGGCTTTTCCCAACAGCTTCCCTTCCCCTTTTTCAGTCACATGAGACTCTGCATGAGACAACGGAATGTCCGCATTGGATGTATGATGCCATGGGGGCATTTCCATTATATAACAGTATAGATTTATAATTTCAAATCCCCCAGGCCTCATTAGCCCAATTAGGCACTGTTGCAGGTGCTGTATAAGCCATATATTGACACCCCCAACATATATGCAGCAATGGCATGGTATTTAGAAAGCCTTCTGAATAATCACTACTGTTTGCAGCAAATGACCGTAGTGATTCTATTATCATGTAATGCGATGTTCCAAAACCCCAAGAAGTTTGCAGTTAATTCAATTAAAGCAGCTTAAGGAAGTCTAAAGTTGTTGACCTTGACAGAGACCAACACTCATACATAGTAATCCTACCACACTCTTAAATACACCGAGCTTCAAACTTCTTAGCAGTGCATGTTACGAAGTGAACCTCAAAATGCTCAATGCAAATTTTTAATCTGCACTTTTGCATGAAAATCTAACCAATAACTGTATTAGTTAGAAAATAATCCATTCCAGTTGCAGGTCTCAATTCAACTCTCTCCTGTATTTCAATATAACACCAATGCATGTAAGATTAATGAACTATTAAATTTACATCAACTTTTGTTTAAAAAAGTCAACAGATTTTTATGGAAACTAAAAAAAAAAAGAATACTGCAACCGAAGATGTTACCAAATGGTTATCGTGCTTTCATTCCACGCATTTATCACTTATTTCTTGATATTGTTTCTCGATATTCTGTCCGATGAAAAGTATTTGTTGACCAATTTCTCATATGGTGGCTACTCATATAGTCCTATACCATGGCATGTCACAGAACAACTTCATATTTTTACCATCAAAGAAAGTTCCCAATAGATGTTCAATCAAAAGAAAAAAAAACATCACAAAATAATTTCTTGAGCCAAGGATCAGATAGATCATTTCAGCATCCATCTTAACCTTGTATCAGTATATTTAATATAACATTAAGTCACCATTATGGATGGCAAACAAACTTGGCATAAGGTAATCATTGTGGTGTATGGTTGTGCCATAGACCAATCTACCTAAAAGTTTAACATAATCCTAACCCAGGTTGTATACTTATAGGTAGAAAGTGAAGAACAGAGAGGCGTACTCATAATTTACTTATCCTGGTGACAGGCAAAGACACAACAGCAATATTTTCTGGGTTAGTTGAAAAAAAATCTCAAATTTTCCACAAAATTCAATTGGAAAACGATCAAATTATTCACGAATTATTTAATACTATCGAATGTCACAAATTGTTCATGAACATCTTGACTTGCTTATCAAGTAGATGCGGTGGTGGAGTAGGGTACCTCAGAGTAGATGTGGTCGGAGTCCGTCGAGGTGCCCTGGGCCGGGAGGCCAAGGGCGGCGCCGATGTCAGCGACGGCGGGCTGGAGCTCCTTGACGTCGAGCTTACCGTCGTGGTTGACGTCCAGCTCCTGGAACTTGTGCTCGACGAAGCTAGTAAAGGCGTCTTCGTTCTCCACCAACTCCCTTATCTCCGTCCCATCCAGCACCACCTTCTTCTCCTCCTCCTCACCTCCCTTCTTCCCCTTCTCCCCGCTCTTCTTCCTCCCCAACCAACTGGCCATCTCCCCGCTCCCTCCCCAACTCTATTTATTGCGCAGCGGTAGCGGTCGCAGAGATCGATACCAAACGAAAAAAGAAAACAAACAAAGCTGCAACCGGTGCGACTCCTGTGATCCCCTTGTGACCTCTTTTTCCTTCTCCTTTTCCCCTCTCCCTCGGCCTCTCCCTCTTTATATACAGTCTTGGGCTTTTTCGGTGATGTGAAGGAGGGGAGTGGGGATTTGTGGAAGGAGGGAAAAAGGGCCAACCGCCATCGGCCACCCACGAGACCTGGGTCGGACACGTGGTGGTCGGCGGCTTTAGATGGGGAACCTTCTTGCCTTTCTCTTTTGTCTGGCTCTCTCCTTCTTTCAAAAGCGTGACGGGAGGCGAATTAATTGCCCACCCGCTCCCTCTCTTGTCGCCATCTCCCGTCTCTGTGACGGTGCGGAAAGAAAAAAAAACAGATTACAACTTGCTCATTAGCACGTGACTGCCGCGTCAGCGTTTGGTGGATAAGGTTAGGCCCGGATGCTCAGGGGACGGACCAGCTGCTTTGGCTCTTTTCGCAGATCAAGAACTTTCCAGCCTTCTCTATTCTGCAATGTCAAACAGCTTAAGTTTGACGCAATTAGGATGGTTGGTGGTGCAATCAAATGAAGAAGTATCGAACTTCTAATGAAAAACTTCTAATGATAAGGTTAGGCTCTCTCTCTCTCCCCTCTCTCTCTACCGTTCTCCCCTCCGATGACCGCAGGAAAGGAGTTGGGGGCTGACAGCTCTGCAAGGCGGACGGCGATAGGGAAGGAGCCTCGGGATGAAGACGAACAATTGGTGTATGGCCCATGGTTGTCTACGAATTGGACAAATGGTTCCAGGGACCCTAAAGGGGGATGCCGGAAGCTGAAGTCGGGTGGGGCGAGCACGAGCTCTGCTCCGGCTCCGGTGGTCGATGTCTCAACCCTGGGTCACGGCGAAGGGGGATCGAGGTCGCCTACTTCCCCGCCGGACCTGGAGGGTTGGCAAAAGCCAACCAAAGTAGCCCGGCGAAGATCGCCGGAGCTGATGAAGTCGGGATGCCCAACTGAAAGGGTGGTCCAAGGGATGAGTCAACCCGGAGGCCAAACCGAGCCCAACTGTGAATCGGCGAGGGGACTCGGTGGGGGACAACAGCCTTCTGGACCGGTTTCGAGCAGTGGGCCGAGCCCAAGCCCACTGAAGAGGGCCCGAAGTCCACCGAAGCCCCAACGAGCTTCGGCAGTCTTCGGCTCGGGGTTGACGGGGGGCTGTCCGGCTACACCAAAACGGGCTCCCTCTCCCAGCGGATGTGCGGCCGGAAAGATCGGAAAAGGGCGCTGGAGAAGCAGAAGCTCGCCACCCCCCCTCTCGCCGGCAAACTCAAGCATGGCCGGGCAGATGGAGGAGAGGAGTGGTCGGCGACTCGGGAGGGGCAAATCGCCCCGGAGGGGGCTGGCACGGGCAGCATCGGTGGCGGCGGAGCTACTGGCGAGGGTGACCGGTGAGGAGGTATCCGCCAACGCTGGGAGGATGACGATGATCGGAGACCCTGTGGCTGTGGAGCCGGCTGGCGATGGGCAACCAATCTCTGATGGAGGGATGGAAATGGCCCGTGTGAGCTCTACAGGAGGTGGTCTCGGGATAAATCAGGTAGCGGTTTCCTCTTCCCGCTCTGTTTTGTGTGGACAGCAGGAGAATGCTTGCAAGGAAGGTAAGGATCTCCATTGTGATGGCAGTGAGGGGGGACTGGAGCATGCGTGCCAAATGGCACAGGTGAATAGTGATCTTCACTCTCAAGCTTTGAACCAATTGAAAGCTTCGATGAAGGGTGTGAGTCCCAGCGTTTCGATCATTGCTAATGACTTAGTAATTGGCGGTGGTGGGAACTCGATGACTACATGTGGCAACGATCCCGGGGGTGTGGGCGGTGCCGGTGATCAGTGTTCATTATGAGAGCACTCCTTTGGAATTGCCGTGGCGCGGGGAAGCCCTCTTTTGCCCCGGCTTTTCGCAAGTTAGTGCATCTGCACAAACCGGAGATATGTGTTTTGTTCGAGACCTGGTTATCCGGGTCGAGTCTGCAGAAGGTAAGAAAGGTGCTTCCGAGGTCATGGGGGTTCTATGCTGTGGAATCTCAGGGATTGTCAGGAGGTATTATTGTGACTTGGTAACAGGGTGGTTGTAAAATTGATGTCTTCAATGTTTGCAACCAAGAGGTGATTATAGTGATCTCAGAGGAAAATCGCAGACCGTGGGTTCTTGCAGCTGTGTATGCTAGTACAAAGTTTATAGAACGGAGGGCTTTGTGGGAGGAGGCATCTCAGCTTATCAGTCAGGGCTATCCTATGTTGGTGGCAGGGGATTTTAATTGTATTGCTCATCCCCATGAAAAGATGGGGGGGAGGGCTTTTACTTACAAGAGGGAGATCAGGGAATTTCAGGACTTCATTATGGAGAATGGCTTGATTGACTTGGGCTTCTCGGGGCCAAAGTTTACATGGTGTAATAACCAGCAGGGGCAGGCTCGGGTCTGGGAGAGATTGGATAGAGTCTATGCCACAGCCGGGTGGGTCCAGTGCTTTCCTGATCATCATGTTCGTCATCTGCCAAGGATTGCATCTGATCATAGCCCTTTACTGGTTAGTACTGATTCACTTGTCTCGAGTCATTCCCCTTTTAGATTTGAGAAGTTCTGGTTATGCTACCCACAGTCTTGGGAGATAGTGAGGGAGGCATGGGGTGTGCCAGTCAGAGGGGATGCTATGTATCGGGTATCATGCAGGTTGGAGTTAACAAAGATAAGGCTGAGGAGGTGGAACCGTGAGGAAGTGGGGAATATATTTAGGCGGATTGAGGAGTCTGAAGTGACCATTTTTAGATTACAGTCCCAGGAGGTAGAAGGGGGGGCTTGGAGGATGAGGAGATGGGGGAGCTTAGGTCACTTCTATCATTACATGACTCTCTTTTGAGGCAGCAGGAGATTTTTTGGAGACAGAAATCACGGATACAGTGGATTCGGGAGGGAGATCGGAACACCAGTTTTTTCCATCAGGCGGTGTTGATCAGAAGGCATCGGAATAGTATCAGGGCTATCAGGGATGAGGCTGGGCAGATAGTGGAGGACCCCGACATGATCCAGAGAGTGTTGGAGGGATTTTTCAGGGCCAGGTGGTCTGAGCAGTCAGGCAGTGGGAGTCCAGAGGGTTTTATGCCGCCCTCGGCACGTGTGGCAGAGGAGGACACTGCGGCACGGATCAGGCCGGTATTGGAGAGGGAGGTTCGGGAGGTTGTGTGGTCTCTCGAGGGGGACAAGGCGCCGGGGCCGGATGGTTTTCCACCGTTGTTTTTTCGGAGGTACTGGATGCTAGTAGGACAGGATGTGACGGCAGCCATACAGCAGTATTTTAGCACCGCCGTTATGTCTACAGATTGGCAGAGGACCTTGATCACTCTTATACCGAAACGACAGGATGCTTCTGAGCCTAGTCACTTTTGGCCGATCAGCTTATGTACTACCATGTACAAGGTGACGGCGAAGTTACTAGCAGTCAGACTGAGGGACATTCTTCCGAGGATTATCAGCCCGGAGCAGGGGGCTTTTGTGGGAGGTCGGAGCATTTCTGATAATGTGCTTATTGCTCAGGAGTTTATGTTTGATCTTCGTAGGGCATCGAGTAGGAGGAGTTTGATGGGGATCAAACTTGATATGGAGAGGGCCTATGATAGGATGAGATGGGACTTTGTACAGCAGTCTTTGCAGGATTTTGGCTTTCATGAGACATGGATTAGATGGGTGATGGGGTGTGTCAGAGCTCATTCCTTTGCCATCTTGGTGAATGGAACGCCTTTCCGATTTTTCGAGTCTTCCGGGGGATTACGTCAGGGTTGTCCTCTATCTCCCTTACTCTTTATCATATGTGCAGATGCTCTCTCTAGAGCTCTCAGGCAGACAGTGAGCACCCAGGAGCTGGATGTTTATAGGCCCGTGCCGGACGCTTCACCGACCTCCCATCTGCTTTTTGCCGATGATTGTCTACTTATAGCCCGGGCTACGAGGCAGGATGCACGGGTCATTCAGAGGATTCTCCGGGACTATTGTTCTGTATCTGGTCAACGGGTCAACTTATCCAAATCAGCAATATGCTTTAGCCCGAAGATCAGAGTGGCGGTGAAGACTTCTATATTGGAGATTTTGGGAGTGGGGGAGCAGGAGGGCATGCTGAGGTATTTGGGTGTGCCGCTCTCTGGTCAGCGGTTACGCAGCAGGGATTGTTCCTCTCTCGAGCTCAGTATTAGGCACAGATTGGAGGGGTGGCAGATGCATTCACTATCCATGATGGGCAGGGTTACCTTGGTGCGGTCAGTTCTCTCTTCAATCCCTATTTACTTACTATCCAATTCCCTCATCCCAGTAGCGACTGTGCGGAATCTTGAGCGGATCTTCAGGAATTTTATCTGGGGAAGGAATGGAGGTAGAGGGGGTATTCATTTGATGGCGTGGGAGGTTGTATGTCAGCCGACCAGGTGTGGAGGGTTAGGGGTTCAGTCCCTAGTGATGAGACGGGAGGTTTTGTTGGCTCGACAGGCTGCTAGAGTTGTGCTAGAGCCGGATGGTATGTGGTCTGCTTTGATGAGGGCCAAGTACGGTGCTCTAGCGCCTGGGATTCGTGGCGGCCGCCGCCACTCACCGATATGGAGGGAGATTTGTGCCAGAGCAGGGATGGTGCTACCGGCGATCAGGTGGGCCATTGGGGATGGGCGGTCCATAGATGTGCTGGAGGACAGCTGGGTGACAGAGCAGCCGATTAGTAGGTTGCCGGTGATGGTGGACACGGCGAGGATAGCTGGTCTCAGGGTCAGAGACCTGATGGAGCTGGAGGGTGGTCGATGGAGAGAGGAGTTGATTCAGGAGGTGTTTGGGGCGCAGCTGGCAGAGATGGTCCTGGCCCTACCAGTTCCTGTCAGGGAGAGGCCAGACAGACTAGTCTGGGTGCCGACAGGGAGGTCTCAGGTGCGTGCCAGGGATATTCATCAGCTGATGTGCAGTGAGCCAGGCCGGCAGATAGAGGGGGGATGGATTTAGAGGATGCGGACTCATCCGCGGGTGGCGCTTTTTATCTGGAAGGTGGCATGGGGCTGCTTACCGACCAGGAGTTTATTAGCACGGCGTGGGATGAGGATCACTCAGGGGTGCGAGGTGTGCATAGATACGGAGGAGACTATTGATCATGTTTTACTGCAGTGTCCCAGAACCAGGAGATTTGGAGGAGGTTACCGGACCTATTGCCCCACTCAGTTGAGTCGGTACAGGATTTGATTCATTGGTTGAGGGTTTCTATGCGGAGGCCTAGTACTGTTGATGCGGGGATTCGCTGGGCATACCTGGCTTATCATATTTGGTTGGACAGAAATTCTGGCTTGTTTGAAGGCAGAAGATTACCGCCGAGGATGGTGGTGGACAGAGCGATTCGTCATGCGAGGAAGATCACCACAGCTACCGCGAGGTTCTCTTCTGGGATGGCCGGGGACATCTGGGGTACTTCTTTCGCTGTCACAGCGCCCAGGTTCGTCCTTGTTTCTTGGGTACCCCCACCCTCTGGTTATCTCAAAGTGAATTTCGATGGTAGTATGTTGGTGGACGGAGTGGCTGGAGGCGTCGGTTTTGTGATCAGGGATCATCTCGGGAGGATGATAGCAACTGGTGGTCGTCGTACGCCCGAACTCACTGCTGTTGGGACGGAGTTGCGGGCAGCTTGGGAAGGGATATCCTTTGCCAGGCAGATACTGGGTGCTGATCGGCTATGCCTTGAGGGGGACTCCTCTGTGGTGATTGACTGGGCTCGAGGATTGGATAGATATGGTGATGGCCATCCCCTTATCCGTGATATTCGTAGGTTGGCTCAGGAGTTGAGCGATTTTCAGGCTCTACACGTTTTTCGGGAGGCAAACAGTGCAGCTGATTGGGTGGCCTCCTATGTAGCCCGACACTCCGGAGAGATCCTTTGGACATCGGTAGGAGGGATACCCCCTACTCTGTACTCTTTTTTTGCTTCCGATATGGTTGGATGTACTCAAGTTAGAGCTATATGAAATGCCGTTTTTATCAAAAAAAAAAAAAAAAAAACTTCTTGGTTGCATACTTTGTTTTGAAAACAGAAATTAAGTGCATATGATGATAATAATAGTAGTAGTTGTTGCTGGAAATTGGACCCGGGAACGGCCGCAGACCGAGGAGGAGGAGCTCCGACGAACACTGGCGGGCGGCGATCCGTCGGCGGGCGGCGTCCTTCATGGAGACCTGCAAAAAGCCGGTGGCCGGGGTTTCCGGCGCCGGCCCTCCGATGCTTAAGTCAGAGGGGGGCTTAATTTTGGAGAAGGAGAGGGACTTTAAGTAAAAGTCCCAAGCCCTCTCTTGGGAGGAAGAAGCCCCTTTTTTAGAGGGAGAAGCTCCTCTTTTATAGGGGGAGTGCCAAGGTTACCTATGATGTGACTGGGCGAATTAATGGGTTACCGTCACGATTCGACGTAGGCATGGAAATAATGAGTTGCCGTGGATGGCCCGTTTCCATCATGGGAGGAGATGGCGTGTAGCCAGAGCTTGCTTGTGGCGCGCAGTGCAGTACATTCTTGAAAATGGTGAGACATTGACAGTCGTAGCAGGGTATGGTCCCTGGTTGATATGTCGTTGTGTGGCCGACAAGTAAAGTATGGTGCGGTGAGGCTGCTGCAGGGCATGGCCGCAGCATGTGGACGACGAGGTCGGCCTTCTGAGGTCAGCTCGGCCTTCTGTGCTCGGCCTTCTGAGCTAGGCGGCCTTCTGAGCTAGGCAGCCTTCTGAGCTCGGCCTTCTGGTCTCGACCTTCTGTGCTCGGTCTTCTGAGCTCGGCCTTCTGAGCTAGGCAGCCTTTTGTGCTCGGCCTTCTGGTCTCGGCCTTTTGGTCTCGGCCTTCTGTGCTCGGCCTTCTGAGCTCGGCAGCCTTCTGTACTCGGCCTTCTGAGCTAGACAGCCTTCTGAGCTCGGCTTGCATGAGCTCGGCTCGGCCTACATGAGCTCAGTCTTCTGAGCTCGGCAGCCTGGATGAGCTCGGCAGCCTTCTGATTTGGGTGCTTTAATTTGTGGGTGGTCCATTTTTTCCCCCAATAGTAGTAGTAAAGGAGAGATCCCAAATTTCTAAATGGATCTCTTTGTTGAGTCGTGGTAACTTGCCGTGTCACAATAAGCATCTAATGGAACTGGTTGACTGCGAGAATTGTCCGCGTCGCGCCGAGCTCGTGGAAGTATATTATGACAAATATAGGTGGAAGGGACTGATCTGCACGTATGTATGTATGTATAAGTATGGGTGCATACGTGTTGAGGTTGGGGTGGTGGTAAAAAAGTACTATACCATATTTAGGATTTTTTGCCAATCATTTGAAAGATTCTAAATCATTCAACCACCGAGGTGGTAGCGCGGTTAGAATGAGGCTAAGTTTCCACCGAAGTGGCCTAGGTTCGAAACGCGCGGGCGTCGATTAAATGCGGAGACCGGATGCCCTCCATCTAGTTTGTTCTGTAGAATCGTCATCTGGTCTGTCGGTACTTAAATGGTACCGGTATGATGTATTCACACGTAGAAGGGGCTGCCACATTGGTAGGGCTCTTCCGCGGGTGGGGAGGGTATGAGTAAAACTTGTCTGCCAGGGGCTAAAATTCCACCATAGTGGGCGTCGATTAAATGCAGGGACCGGATGCCCCCCGTCTGGTTTGTCCGGTGGAGTCGCCATCTGATCTGCCGGTACTTAGATGGTGCTGGTGTGACATACTCGCACGTGGAAGGGGCTGCCACGTTGGTGGGGCTCCTCCGTGGGTGGAGGGGATATGAGTAAAACTTGTCTGTCCTTATCAAACACTCTTCGGCGGGAAAGAGGCTCAGTGGGTGTTGCTATGCGGGTGAGGTCCTCCTCACCCTCTCTCTTTGTCTTTCCTAAACAAAAAAAAAAAAAAGAAAAAAAAAAGAAGAAGAAGAAAGAAGAAGATTCGAAATCATTCCATACCCACGGTGATTTTTCTATCACGAGAACAACTGGTATTCTGAAAATTGTTTCTTCACCCCTCTAAATCAATCTAGACTGCTAAGCATACACTTCAAAATTCCAATCCAACGTCTGTCAATGCTAATGAATGAATTGTTTCATTGGTAACCCTTTCTCTTGGTCATATGAATCGAGGGAATATATATAGTTTATTCAAGCAATGGGTTGCTTAGGCGGAGGAAAAGTCCACTTTGTTTTTATGTTAGAATGCCAAAAACTTCCCTTCTAACGTTACACTAAGCTTGAGGAAATGGTCGACAACCACAATCACGGCATTGTTCATACGATCGCCGGAAAAGTCAGTTCTCACGCTGGCTATTTAAAAAATAAAGAAAGTCCTCAAAACAAAAAAAAAGAGATAAAAGAAAAAAGAAAATCAAAAACTTCTACAGGAAACAATATACATTGTTTTAATATTAAGAAAGATAGTCAATGTTAGCGCCGACAGTTAGGCATAGAGTTTTCTTTTTTAATTAATTGTTATTTCTTCCATTGTATTTAAGTTTTCGTAGGTTTCAAGTGATTGCAAACCCATATTGAAAACCGTAAAGTAACTGTACGTTTTGTACTTTATTAGATTTCTTTCTCATATATTTTGCTTCGTTGTCGTTTTGAGCTATTTGCTAACGAAAATTTTCTAGACTCTAGCTATTATAATTTAAAATATTAAAGAAGGGCATGTCTAAGACCAGCCAAGATTTTTTCTATGATGTTATTTCTAAGTCTCCTCGTCTCATATATGCGTATGTGCAAGTATTGTATATTTATACATACATGCATGTATTTTGTGATGCCTTGTTTGCATTTTTCCATGGTGGTTTAAATAATAGTTATTTGTTTCCTGTTCAAACTATTTTTTAGTTGAAAAATTAGCTTAAGCTACATTGAAGTTTGCTCCATTACATAAAAGGTCAAGGTTGTATTTTCACCAGGTTTTTAGCATCACAATATTTTCATCTAACATACTTAAATCCTAGTTTAGCAATACTATGGTTTTATCCTGGATATCATTAATTTGATCTAGACCATATTGCTTCTAGTTGCATTAACCCCATCAATATTTCTCTAGCTCTCGAATTTGATGTTTTACTTCCTTTCACACTATGTATGGTTATACAATCTTTACCTCACCCCTTTTCTTCTACACTAGGACACATTTCTTGCTCTAACCTTCATCATTCTATTCATTTCTGAGCTAAAAGAAGAGTGACACAGCATGTATCTCCCTGTCCATATTTGCCCTCCTCGAATATTTCTTAGCATATTTCCATTAATTTCTATTGCAAGGCTAAATGTCGCATGGCTTTTTGTTGCTTCTAACAACCAACTTCTCTTTCTTTTCCTTTTCTTCTAAAAAAAAAAAAAAATTCTCAATCCTTGATTCTTTCCCCCTACCTTTCTACATCTCACCACTTCTCCTCCGCAACACAAACACATCTTATAATTTTCATCAATCTTGAGTTTAATAGATTGCCACAACATGTCTCTGCGTAGTTCTTTCTCTCTTTTGATATTTCCTTGCTTATTTATCTCACCTCTTTAAGCTAGGATGTATAACAACCTAAGACCTTACCTAAAATAGCTAGCCGGAAAGTATTATTTGAGTTCCTTGATCCTTTATAAGTACCCAAGATTTATCCAGTGAATAACCGATGTGGAACTAAACACACGCCCGCATGGATCCTCACAGGATGTGTTTCAAAAGTTTTGTAATAACTAATAACTAATAAAGCCATCCTAAACTTAATATACATAAATACAAACATTTATCTGTCCCAATGCATTACGCCCGATCTACAATCATGTGTGCTACATATAATTTGAGACCAAAAGAAATCTTTGTAGTTGTAGCTCAATGCAACATGCTTGTCCGCGATGATTTAAAACACACGTTCTTCCAGACCAAACACTTTATATTGTATTTGACATATACTGCTTACTATTTAAATGATACAAAATGGGCTAGAAAAAAAAGAGAGCTTCAATTGTCTACTCTAACTGTAACTTTGTGTAGTTTAGCATATCTTAAGTATGTATGCCAACACTTGCCATTAAAATACAATAGTTGTTAGGTGCACGACACAAATACACGCCTAATTAATGTCGTATGCAAAGTTGAAAATGTCTGCTAAATCTACATCATGCATACGTTTTCTCGATGTCCATAGATTTGTCACATACTCAGCATTGATCTTGGTGTGACCCATCTTGCAATTTATGCAGCCCACCTTAAAGAAACTTCTATTAATATTATCAAGGCCCCGTTTGGAGGAGTTTTTGGATGGCCAAAAAGCGCTTTCTAACATTCCAAAAGCACTTTTAGATGAAATAGAAATGTTTGGTAAAAATTTCAAAAAGCTATTTTAGCTTTCCAGAAAGCTGTAACAGCTTTCTGGGAGAAGCTCCATTTTAGAGCTTTCCAGAAAAGCACTTTTAGGTCCAAGTCGGAAAGCTGTTTTTTGACCAAAATATCTATGATAAAATATAACAATTACACAAAATGTCCCTTTAATAATTGTTTAACCAATTTTAACACCTAGCTAGAAAATTTGTTATATTATGAAAAAATAATTTATGCTAATAATTATAATATATCTTTATTATTATATTATATTATAAATATAATATTATATTATATTATATCATAATGTATTGATATGTTATGCTAAATAATTTAATATTATATTAAATTATTATGTTATAGTATACAATATTATATTACATTACAATAATATTATACTATATTATATATCTATGTATTAATACATATTATATTTTATAATGCTTTGTTGTATAATACTATGCAATGTCCTTTATGATCATTTTGTCATACCAAAAGTATTTTTTCAGTTTGTTTACCAAATACATGTTAAAGTGACACAATACTTTAGAAATGCAGACAAATAACTTTTTTATAAAAACTCTACTTCAGAAAACTCTACTTCCACCAACTCTTCCAAACGAAGCCTCCTGCAGCCTATAAATGAGGAAACCAAAGCATATCATAGAAAGTACACTTCTAAAATTAATTTAAGCCATTTCGTTACACGCAAGTGTATACCATTCACATGCTATACAATAAATAAGCTCATATCCACTCCCAATTAAGTAGGAGGCATATGGTGGCATGACCATTGGAACCATAGAAGTTTAGCCAATGTAGTGATTAATTTTAGAAGTTGCCTTGCTGCAAATGGGAAAAAACTAACGAGAGCTTATATTGATAGCGAGCTTGCATAAAAATTTTGTTCTTGGAACCAAATTAAATGGCGACCTCCTGATGTCTAATGCAGCCAAATGCCAGAATTTATGTCTCTAGTGAAATATAGTTTCAAAAATCAACACTAACACGGCTAAAATTGTATGATTAAAATCTGCATAGTTTTTTCAAGCATATATTTCCTAGATGAATACACGCACTTAGTCAAATTCTCTTTCTTTTTTTTTTTCCACCATCCGGGAGAGGAGCAGAGTAGGGCATGAGTATCAATACATTATAAAATATAGTGGTTTTTTGCATGAATACTCTCTTAAATATCGATTTTTTTATGAATACTCTTCCAAAAGTGATATTTGCATGTATACCCTCGTAAAATACTTGTTTTGCTATTTTGCCCCTTTTTTATTCTTATTTTTGCATATGTACCCACACCATCTAACGCCGTTAAAAAATTAACGGTTTTAAATTAATATAACTAAAATATTTTTAATGAATAGATGTGCAAAAAGAAACATTTATAAGGCAATCATAATAGAAGACAAAAAAGTAATTTCAAAATTTTATTTTATTTTTAATTAAAATAAATATGGTTTTTATTAACGGTGTTAGAAGAACCATTATATTAGGGGCATTTGTGCAAAAACAGTGTTTGATGAAGGTACAAAAATAAATATAATTCTTAAGAAGGTATTCATGCAAATTTGAATTTTTAGAAGAGCATTTATGCAAAAAAAATTCTAAAATATATAACTAATCATAAAATTCTTGATTTAATTAGAGGTTCAAAACCATCTATTAGATAGGGGGCCTTGCTCCTTTCATATATATATATATATATATATATATATATATATATATATATATATAAATCACTGTTTGCCTTGCATACCCTGTCTGTTACCATAAAGCAAATTATCATATCATATTTTTATTTCCGTAAGATGACTGTGCTCTAAGCGATAGTGAGATAGAAAGAATGTATGCCCAATAAAAAGAGATGTCGACTTAATTTTTCATACCAACATAAAAATAAGAATCCGTACCATCTCCTATTACAGTGCGCTCCATTGTTCGCGAACAAATAAAAGCAGAAGTGGTTTTTTTTTTTATACAACAGCTGCTCGCCCTATTTTAATATAGGTACAATCAATAGAATCAAGAGTAACAACCTGATAGAATTGTGGAGAAAGGATATCTTGGCCAGTCTACAGAATTTCTTCGGAATGCTGTGTTGCATAAAAGGCGACTCAATTGGGAGCCCTATTCGCCTTTCTATGTATATACATTATTTGAAAGGCACTGCAGTCTCTCACCATCCGTAAGATATCGTCGAGTAGATGACTCCTATCCCCTCTCTGTCCCTCCTCACGTAGCCCAAGAATATGTGGCCCGCCTTTAGCCTTTGTCTCACGTCGGAGATATCTTTCCATATTGTCCTAAGCTCCACTTCTATATATGTCAGTCCTTCTGTATATCGTTTGTCCATAGCAATGACTTATGTGCCATGACTCCTAATTACGAAATCTATATCTGCTCTATCTCCATCACCAGTATTACTATCATCAAAGTTCATCATGAGATGGCCAAGCAGTGGGGGCTCCTACGAAATAAGGATAAACCTGAGTGCTAATTTAGCAAAGTGGGAAGTTCAATCCCCTAACCGTTGATATTTTTTTGCTCACGTGAATTGCACGTCCTGGCGCTGGTACTCCAAGCCGACCTTGTGCTTCTCCACGTGCCCAGTTCGAGTTCCAGTACGTTGTGTTTACCGGGCAGACCGTTGCTTCTAAAGTCTAAACCATAGCCTTTTTTATTATTTCTTTTTTTCTTTTGTCTCTATACATGGTGGACGATAAGAAATACTTGCCACCGAGGATCACTTGACCGCAACCCACCAGAGCCCCAACTGTACCTTCGAGGCGGTCAGAAGGCGGGCCGAGCGGATTCGAACTCGCCGCATCGCCCCCTTCCCCTCCCTTCCCGCTGTTTCGTGATGTGCACAATACCAACTCAATAGATTAAAATACTCTTCGCCCAATTCCCGCACCAATATTTCCATCGCTCGCATGTGTCGACACGATTAGTGCTTATACAACAGATCACCAATATCTTCCTGCCACATGGCCTAGATTGCTTTGGGGTTATTATATCTTGGGATCCATAGCATTACCGGAAAGAAAAACCCAATACCCGTGTGCGTTGGCTTCGCCGCTTTCCGCCCCGGCTCGGTTGAGTTGCCTACAAAAAATCCAGCGCGCATCGCTCCCCGATCATCAAGAAATAAAAAGAAAACCAAAATCTCGCCGCGTCTAACTTTCCCTCTCTCTTCCCGTCCCTCTTTTTTTTCCCTCTCTCCCCCTTCAAAACCCTACCTCCCGGCCCCCTCTTCCCTTCTATCTTCTCCTTTGCCATGTCCGGGGTCGAGGGCTCCAGCCTCCCGCCGGCCGAGCTCCGGCTGCCGTCGCCCCACCACCGAGCGCCCCAGATCCTCCGCCCCGCGGCCCACCGCCACTTCCCCTTCTCCCCCGCACCCAGGCCCTCCTCCCCCTCCCCCGGCCTCGATCCCCACCTTCTTCCTGGCCGATCGCTTGGACTCGCCGACAAGGACCCGATCGCCGACGTGGGTGCCGCTGTGCTCGCTCTACACTTGTTTGCTTAGGCGCTGTCGTGTTCTTGATTTTTTTTTTTTTATGTCTTTCTTGTATTTTTTTTTTCGTGTCTTTCATGATCATCTGGATGTTTCTCCCTTTTACTCATCCTTTGATCTTATTCGGTTTTATCTCGATTCACGCTGATATGGATTTTGATTTTCTTTGCTTTTTTCAGTCTTGCATGATGTTCTTAGAATTGTTTGCCCGATGATGATATATTACTTTCTTAAATGCCATGAAGTTTTATAGTTTATGGAATTGGTTATGTGACCCGAGATTATATATCATCCTGTGGAGAGTGGGAAAGTTTTTAAGTCTTTAATGAGTCTGGCGGTACAGCATAAGAGGTCTAAGAAAAAAAGAGAAGGCCTTTTGAACAAAATAGAAATTGTCTGTGGGTATTCATCTAAAATCTTGTCAGGGATATGAGTCTTGTTCTGGGCGATGGAGAGCGCATTTTTGACATATGCTATGGTTTTGTAGTTGACATCATCTCAAGTTCTAGTGGCAAAATGCATCAGAATGTTAAATTTCATGCTTTTTATATGTGTATGAATTAGAGTATCCTGGGCTGCTTTGGGTTAGGAGTTTTGACTAATATATTGACGAGGTTATGGTGCTGGACCCTTAGACAAATGTCATACTGTGCAAGCAAAAGTCGTAGGTTATAAGAGTGTAGCTGCTAGGGTTATGTGGATTGTAGACAGAGGTGATAGGTGGTGATCTTTGGTGATTGTGTATGTTGCCCCCATGAGGTTGTTTTGAAACTTTAATCCACTATTGACTGTAGACTGAAATTACTTGACCTCTTTTTCAGCAATTCTCTTCCTCAAACTTTGATGCATTATTGATAAAAGGAATACAAATTTACCTTCACAATCTATTGGGAATTTTCCAAGCATATACTTTCATTGAAATTTTGATGCTCGTGTGTGGAAGGTGTGCTAGAATATCAGATGGAGAGACAATCTGCAAAGGTGAATACACTTATTGTGTAACAAAGACTAACTTTAAGCACTATATGGGAATCACAAGATCGAGTGACATAATATGATAGGGTTTTCTGATTTCACATGTCTAAAGTAATGACATTGGGTTCTTAGTTATAATTCTTTTCCATGTGATTTGTGGACTTGAAACAGCGTATGTGCTGACTTTCCAAATTGGTTGCTAGCAACCTGATTTTGCCATGGCTGCATGCCTTCTATTTGCTTGATGCCTGTTGCTGTAATCAAAGACCATCCATTGCATCAGTTCGATCTTCACATCTTGATTTCACTCGAGTATGTGCAATGGAAGATATTTAGTTCAAGAGATATTACGCATTTGGTTGAGATTGTAGTGTATTTACTAAATGGCCAAATGGAGACAGGTCAGTGCAATATGCTTAACTAGAGTTTCACATTATATTGTATGCCAAACCGAAAACCAAGATGCTCACCAATTTCCACTGACATGGAAATTCTGGAATAACTATAAAAATATGTTTAATAAATGCTCTTGCATATAATTCATGTGGAGAGTCAGCAATAATGTTCCAGAAATGTTTTTTTTTCCTTTTCTTTAGGTGATGCTTAACTTGGTGCCACCAAGTAACTCTTTTAACACTGCCTTTATTAAAGCATTTATCATCTGTTTTTGAATGCTGAAAGATTGGCATGAATATTACTTGCTTGCATCAGTTTATGCAAAAGGGATTTGTGGCGCTTGAAAATGCGACACAAGTGATATATTTAGAAAACTTAAAAATCCGAGCTCAAAATTATGGCTGTCAATAGCCCTTCATGTTACTTGGCCCTTCATTTTAGTATCATAAATGAGAACACCATAAAATATATTCATTCTTTATACTAATGGCAATCTAAATAATGCTCTGTTTGTAAATTAACTTTGGATGCCTATATATGTTATGGTATGACTATCTTTTGTCTTTGGGGGACTCAATTAGTTATTCTTCATACCAATGGCAATCTAAATGATGCTCTGTTTATAAATGAACTTTGGATGCCTATATATGTTATAGTATGACTATCTTTTGTCTTTGTGGGACTCAATTAGTTACTTATGGGTGCCTAGATCAGGATTTAGATATTTCAAGTGATTTGACATCCTTGATGACACTTCCTTTTGCTTACTTGGGGATTGTAAAAAGTTGATAAATTCTATGAATTAATATTATATTTATCCATGATATTTTGTAAGACAAGAAAAATTGACTGGACATGGACATGTTAATCTGTTATGTTGACTAATTCATGAGCTGTTGCAATGGCAGTTATATAAAATCTGCCTTTTGAAATTACTTAATAGAGTTAAGAAACTAATTATTGTAGAACCTTTTTAGATATGTGCCTAATTACATGATGGGAGATAAGGGTCTGTTAGTATTTTCTTGTTCAGGATATACAGGAATATTTCAATAAATTATGACAATTGGGAAGCTGGAGACGGGTTAAAATGTCTTTGTGCATATAATGCGTAATTTGGTCTTTTGGTAAAGAGGAACAAATGTGAAATGGCTGAATGATTTATTGCCAGCAAGTTCAGAGCACCGATGTTACTCATGGTGTCTATCATAAGGCTTTTGAGTTGACTATTTTCTACCAAAAAATGATGTTTCAGAAGTCCTTTCCTGTTGGGTAGTTTGTTTTGGATTATATTGTTATAAGACGATAGTCTTGTTTTGAATTAGAGATGTGTTTCGAAATTTTATGTTTTACGTAAAGATAGTACAGAAATTGATCTAGGTGAGACCATTCAGTCCAAATTTGATAAGTGGAATACTTAATGTTTTAAAGGAATAAATCCATGAGCAAAGGTAGACGGGATGTATGTTACTTACTTGAAGACCTTTAACAGCATTCTTTGAAACCTAATAGTCTCAAATTAGTCCTTAGCAACAAGATAAAAATAATAGACCTTGATTTGTCAAAGCTTCAACTAAAATTTTGTTTTCTTAAATTTTAAAAGTTGTTTGACTTTGAACACTTATTTAACCTCAATGATTGATTACCATTGACTAGTCAAAGAAAAATTTAGTCTGTGTTGTACATACCGTTTAATATGAATATAAATTTTTTGTAAAAATGTTATTTTTTTAAGGTTGAAGTATTGGAAACTTTGGAGACCTCGACAATTGGCATCTGTGCCAAGTGTGTAGGTAACACAATGATGAGTATGAGAAAAATACAACACTTTTTGCTAGAAGGGTCTGACACTTCCAGCATTTGATTGTCCAACATTTGAGACAGTCGAGCAGTCAAATGTAATAAGTTCAAATATGATCTCTTTCAATAGAATTCTGCAGAAATCATATCAAGTGCCAACATTAGTGCCGACATAAGTAGGAGACTTTTGTTTCTACGATTTCTAGGAGTGCTGTCCATTCGTGTCACTTCTTTAGTGTTCAGAATTGTTGGGACTCCAGAAATCCTGAAAACTGAAGTATCTAGCAACATTAGTGTTTTGCTATTGGAGATAGACAATGATTTAAGAGCATTTTTTAGTAAAACCAATTTATCTTTGTTGTAGATGAGATATCACAATGTTTTGTTTTCAGATTCATTTTGTCATTGGTCATAATTTGGATGGGAGGCTTCTAAGTTTGCACACCTTTTAATATAGAGATGTTTGGATGCTTACCTCTCAATGGTTTTGGCCATGCAGGGGCTCTGGCTATTTAGCTTAACTTTGTTTTTAATCCATTGCTGCTTGTTTTTTTGAGACATATTGCTCTTTGAGTGAGCATTCCTGCTTACCTCTATAATGAATAAAAATTTACTAGTGGTCATCTCACAGTATCAACCACAGAGAGATGCACAAGTGTGCAAGAGTATTTTTTCCCCTTTGTCAGTGATCTTCTGAAAGTAATGCTAACTTCTGTGTCCTTTTTTTTGGGATGCAGAACCAATTATTTGTTATGAATGTATTCCATTTTTTTCTTTGCAGGTGAAAAAACAAACAAATGGAACAGAAATAGACAAAGTTGAAAGTGGTGAAGGGGCTATTGGACTAGGGCAGGAGGAAACTGGCTCTCATATACTTCCAACTGAGTCAGCAACAGGTGCTAAGCGTCCAAGAAGACCAAAGCCTTCAAAACAGAAAAAAACAATGCAGCAGCAGATGCTTCAAGCAGCTGAGGGTGATCCCTGTGGAACCTATGGTCGTTGCAGTACATGCTTCCATATCCCATATTAATTCCAGATATGATGTGCTGTGTTTAGAGCTTATTTGGTTGAAATGGCATTTAGCTTCAGCTATGCTTACCTATCTTGATGAAATAAAAAGGGCATTTTTGAGCGCTTACAAAATAAAAGATGATAATGATTGGTGATGCTACATTTTTGCAGGGAACCCTTCAAATATCTCAAACACTAGCAGCTGCCGCTATGACAGTTCTTTAGGTAAAGTTTACATTGAGATAATTATGCAGATGATTGTAGGAGATGCTTCTGTTATTGCTTTCTTGTGAAACACTCTTGGATGTTTAATAAGGGTTAATATGATTTGACAGGTTTGCTGACAAAGAAATTCATCAATCTGCTTCAGCAAGCCGATGATGGGACTCTTGATTTGAACAGAGCAGCAGAAATTTTGGATGTATGACTCTTGTGATGCTTCACATATACTATCTTGCACTTGTCCAAATTTCTCAATTTTTAACTTTCTCGTGCCGACAATGAGCTATTCTTAAGTTATCTAGATTTTGTTTTCAATTGCTTTGCCAGGTCCAAAAGAGGAGGATCTATGATATAACAAATGTTCTTGAAGGAGTAGGGTTGATTGAAAAAACATTGAAGAATAGGATACGTTGGAAGTATTCACTCTAATCCTTCTCTTTTTCCTCCTTCATTAGTTAAAGTGATTTACTAACAAAAGCCATTTGCAAAAGGGGAATTGATATGTCAAGGCCCAAGGAGGTGGATGATCAAATTACTGCTTTCAAGGTACTAATTTTTCAGTACGATAGTTTCGTTTAGCTTGCTCTCAGTTTGAAATGATTTGCATTTAGCACACACACTTCTAGCATATTTAATCAGCAGTTTACATCCTAATATGTGAGAGAGATAAGATAATACACGGCGATAGTTTCGTTTAGCTTGCTTTCAGTTTGAAATAATTTGCATTTAGCGCACACTTCTAGCATATTTAATCAGCAGTTTACATACTAGTATGGTGATAGATAAGAATATGAGATAATACACTATTATCTTGGTGTATCTTAATATTGGAAAGACAGCTCCTAGCTGTATTTCTAATTCATTTTGTTCTATCAGATGTTAAAAATATAATTCTTTTAGTGGTTTCTCCAATGGGCATACAGTGAGTTGCACTTTTAGTTAATCTGTGCGTGCCATTATAATATATCTTTGAAATGGTGCTTTCTTTGGCATGTGTGTTTGCTTTACTTTTTATTTTTGGATGCTAATAAGGATGATTGAGTTAATTCTTTGTGCTCAAATTGAGCTTTGCTAAGTATCTCACCTTCTTCTGTTTAGAAAAAATACCTTGCTAAACTAGCTTATTCTCTAGATTTTCTCCAATAAACCCATGAGTTTCTGAAGTTTGTTCTCATGAGAAAACCTACTCAGGATTCAAGATAACTATTTTTGAAAGTGTAATGATATGGGAGGTCATGCAATAGCAATACCATGGGAACCTTACATATTATGGGTTACCTTGACTTTTAAAATTTGACCAATTTAGAAATGGGACACCTTTTTTGGGAAAAAAATGTTCAATATGTACTTTGGGCTCTCATAGAAAAAGGGAAAGCGTTAAATCCCAATGCTGACATGAATAAAGAGCTTTATGCTTGATGAGAGTACTTAATTTATCTGGGGACATTATTAAGTTTAAATGTTTTATGTACAAAGGTAGTTAGGTTTAGAATCGGGCCTAGGCTAGCCTGTTGGATCGGGCCGTCTTCAGGTTGAGCTCTGGCTTGGGCCTAAGAGGGTCCAAGTTGGGTTTAGGCTTGGGTTATAGAGCCTAATGAAAAGTAGGCTCGGCTTGAGCCTGGCTGAAGCCCAACTCAAACCACGCCTAGGCCCAAACTTGCCCCCAAAACCCTAAGCCCTTGTAATATTTTATCAACCCACCTCCCATGCCACCACTTCATGCACTCGCCCCCATCCTATTTTCTCAGTCTCTCTCTCTCTCTCTCTGTCTCTCTCTCGCCCCCCCCTCCCTGCCCATTCCTCTTCCCTTACCCTTCTCTCCCTCTTCTGCTTCTTTGCTCCTCTTTCTCTCATTCTGCCTCTCTTAGGCTCCCTCCCTCCAAAAAAACCTACTTGAATCCCTCCTTGTCGCCGCTGCCTCCTCTCAGCCGAAGCTGAAGCCACTTCTCCTCCTCTCCCCCTTCCAAAGATGCAGACAGTGAAGAAGGTCCGCTGCTCTTCAACCCATCTTGTCGATCTGAACCCCCATAGCTCTCGTCCCCCTTCTCCCCTAGGTCTGTGGGCTAGGGCCCAAGCTTTTAGCCAAATTAGGCTTAGTCAGGTTAGGTCCAGCTATACTTCGTGTTTGGGCTAAAGTTCGATCTTAGGGGGCTTCAGCAAGAAGGTTGCCTCAATCTTTGTTGAAAGAAATATAAAGAGGGCAAGGCCTTAGGTAACGAGGCTCGAAGTTGTGATATAGGATATGGAAAAACTTCAAATAATGTTAGGCGTCACCTTAAATAGGAGTGTTTGGTAAATGAGGAGTCACAATGCATTGATCCTAAATAGTTGGGACAAGGCTTGATGGTTATGGTATATCAATCATTTTGATGTAGGACAACACTAAGTTGTCAGCCAAAATCATAAAGCATTAACTGTGTGTATGTGTGAGCGAATCTTCAGTTGAAAATCTACTGCTATTGTAATTTGGCTTCTAGTCTAAGCAGTTCATAATATATATCTTATCTTATGACTTCTAAGAATCTAGGAAGTACTTTAAGGGACATAATTTGATGAAATGCAGATTCTTGTATCTTTTAAAAAATTTATGCCCAATTTTAAATGATTCATGATGATATATGAATATGAAAGAGGAGGATAAAAGGGACATAAGTTTTAATAAAGCAGAATCAATTATTTAACTAAGTTTACATATTTCCTTGATGCAGAATTCTTTCATTGAAGTAAAACAACATAAGGAACAAAGTATTCGTCTGAATCTATGACTACTGAAACTATCTTCTCTTCTGAGATAGAGGATGATATTGTTTCATGTTGTATTGCTTGTGAACTTTTACTTGATGTCAAGCTGTCCAACCCATGACAGCATGTTCCAGCATGTGCATGCACAACCTATGAACGTTAATGATATATCATAGGAATAATTATGCATATCTTTTGGGCTAAAGGGCTATATCTGATTCGATATAACTTTTGTGATGTCCTTAACAGTAGATTTTTATAATGCAATTTATGGCTGGAATCTGCTTGGCTTAATAAGGTTGCTTGTTTTTACAAATACGAACTTTGTTCCTTCTCCATATGGCTTCTTGGACATTTTTCTTCTTTGAGTTTAGAAATTAGAAGTTATAGAACAGTGATGTATTTTGCATCAAACAGAAAAGGGTGACGTGCTTCTTAATTTGGCTTGGATCACAACTTCCCCTATGTGAAAGCCTATGCTTTGTCTTTTCCTTGAGGGCCTGGGTTTGATTCATAGGACGGGTTGATTTAGATACCTAGGCTTAAATTGGGCCAACCGACCTTGTCTTGTGCATAGTCGAAATAAACTGACTTGGGTGCCCAAATTTGAATTTTCAAGCTACGCTTGAGTCCAACTTTCGCTTAAGTCCACATGTTCCTCTTAAAGAAGAAAGGCATGGGGTTGGGTGTTAAGAACTTGAGTGGCATGGACCAGAAGGGGCCATGATGAGCAATATGGTAGGGATATGCATGGGCTGCATGGAATACAATGAGTAGCTAGGTATTGAGGGCTCTACAACAAGCAATAAGTTAGAAATAGGTTCAGTTATAGGAGGTTATTGCAAGCGATAAGCAGGGAGCTGGCTCAGCTAAGGTAGTGGATAGGAGAGCCAACCTAGGCTTTAGTGAGATACAGTATTAATCTTCGAAGTACTTAGTCAAAGAGAAGGGAGGATGAAAACCACTTCAGAAGAGGAAGAAAATAAGCTAGTCTTTTGAAACCTTTGCATGCGTTTCTTACATAGAATGTCAAGAGTTCTCTCTTGCCTTGAATTATTCCGTTGATGACCGAAAAAGGCTTCATTGCAACAAAGTAACATTGCTAACACTGTCGAATTTGATAGATCAATCCTTTCCATGTAAATTGAGCTTCATACTGGGCTTGGTTCAAGCAGGGGATTCAAATAGGCTACATCAGGAATAGTTCAGTGTCAACCCAATGCAACCTGGCTACAAAGCTATCTTGATCCAGCTGAAGTCATCGGTTTACATCCCTAGTTCTTGGTTTCACATATCTGGCCCAAGATTAGATTAATCATAGAAATGTGGTCCTAGAATACCTAAATTTTCTTTGCGTAAACCATAAACAAATCAGATATGACTAAAGGTATCTAGATGCTTCAGTTTTTTTTGAAATCTACAGTGAGCAATTTTGGATGCTAGCCACTAGTGATGCAGCTAACGGTCTCCATATCTGCCAGTTGTCCAAAATAGGGATTCAAATTCCTGTAATGAGGAACCCATGTAATGGAAGACTTTCAAAGCTTAAAAGATTACATGGTTATATCAAAAGATGCGTTTAAACAAGATGGAATGCCAATTCCTCGAAATTCATGTTATAATCTACTGGTGGAATAGGAAATACTTTGGAAGACCACTAGATTGGTAAGCGTTTCTTCAAATAAGAAGACAAGATGTCATTTAACTTGGATGTTTAGTGAGCTTATATTTTGAAGTTCATATTCCAGCTGCATTTAGAAAAACAGTCCAGCATAAATCAGTCCGATAAGAATCTTCACCAGCATCATATTTAATATTTTTAGTGAGACTACTTCTATGATGTTCCATATCAAGTAAGCTTTCCAAAGTGGAATGACCTAAAATGGAGGTCGGATAAGGAAGTTATGAATGATTTATTGCTGCTGATAAACTTCCAAAAAAATTTGTAAGTTCATTCCATGGTCCATAATTTCAAGGATGATTTTTCTTTCATCTCTGTCTGAATTTCTATGTTTCTTTCTTCTAAAAACTCATATTAGATGACCTAGAAGTGTGGTAGGAGTTCGGAATCTATTTTTACCATTTATTTAGTATTTATTTTTATTTTCTTTAGGAAATTTGTATCCTGCGGGAACTAGGAAAGCCTATTGGCTCTAGAGAATCTGTCCTGTAAATACCTCCCATGTACTCTTAAAAATCATTGAAGCATCTGTATTTTTTTTAGGTTTTTTGCATACATATCCTCCTAAATATTAAAATTTGCACGAATACCCTTCCAAAATTGATATTTACATGTATACCCTTATAGAATACTTGTTTTGTATATATAGCCTATATTTTTTTTTGCATATATTCTCACACCATCTAACGCCGTTAAGAAATTAGCAGTTTAAAATTAAAAATGACTGAAATTTTCTTAATGCATAGATATGCAAAAAGAAAAATTTATAAGGGTATATATACAAATAACACTTTGTGAGAGTATTCATGCAATTTCACATATTTAGGAGGGTTTACATGCAAAAAAAATCTATTTTTTTTTAACCTATTTTAACATTCGGATTTGTCTAGTGCCTGTTCCTCAATATTTTTCGTAAAATATTACTAAAGAAAAAAATTGATTCAATAATTAGGTAACAAAAAGAGTTATGAAAGTTTTTCACTGGGATTAGTCTACTTTATTCTTCTTTATTTATTAGAGCCACTGTATCTTTTTTCATCGAAACATAGCTTATAATATCTATTATTGTAGATGCATATATGAGGGCATGTATTAGAATATAGAAAATGATTAGAATCTCGTAAAAGCACACGATAGATTGCAATGATCAAGCTTCCTTTCTACTACTATGCTCATAGTTGGAAGAACATCATCAATCATCCCTAAGCAAAGTCATTGAAGGACTTCGAACCCTTAAGACTTATTAACAACCTTTGCGGCCATATGGTAGAAGGATACCCCTTACGTTGTGTATCTTAAGCCACTTTTTTGGAGCTTCAATTTTCTAGAAGAAGAAAAGATGTTGTGTACGGGGCCCATCTTGTCATAGTAATTTTAAATCAGCCACCAGTCTACACATGAAAAATTTTTCAACTCTAAAAGATAAACATCGCAAATCTCATGCACTAAAAATAAATGCTACAAATCTCTCACAACACTTTTCTTTAAATAATTCATAAAGCTAAAAGCAGGACCTATCTTTATGTAAAAAAGGATACAATGAAGGGTGTCTATGATGGAGAAGGGACTTGAGAGAATCGTTTTGATTCCGAACAAAGAAGTGAAAGAGAGGGTCGAGAGAGATTGAAAAATTTCTCAAAGGAGGTAAAGATATTAGTTTCAGTGAGATCCGTTAACCTGTTACCTGCTTCAGAAATAAAAAGATACTTTCAAAATTTTAATTAATTTTTAATTTAAATAAATATAAATTTGGCTAATCACATTAACTGAATTGCTATGTCAATGGTATTCATATAAAAATAGTGTTTTGTGAGGGCATGCACGTAAATATCAATTTGGAGAGCATTCATACAAATTTCAATATTTAGAAGGATATTTATGCAAAATTTTAAGGATTTTTTTTGTGTGTATACCCTCCTAATTATATAAAATTGTTTGAATACTCTCCAAAATTGCTATTTGCATGTATACTCTTATAAACGTTTCTTTTGCATGTTTATCCATTAATGGTATTTTTATCATTTCAACTTTAAACCGCTACTTAACGACGTTAGATGGCATGAGTACATACGCAAACAAAAAAAAGAAAAAAAGGGTATACATACAAAACAAGTGTTTGACGAGGGTATACACGCAAATATCAATTTTGAAAAGGTATTCACGCAAATTCTAATATTTAGGAGGGTATGTATATAAAAACCTATTTTTTTTTTTAAGTTCCTCTTCAATTCCTTGCTTTCCATAGTATGAGACTGCAATCCCATGAGAGGTGACTGGTGTGAGGCTGGAAGCTTCAACTATTCCCGAAAGAGGTTAGGGGTGCAACAATGAAGACTCTTTAGAAGTTAGTGGGAGGCTATCATTTATCCCATCTTCAAGTTTGCTTCTATTGATTCCATATTCTCATGCAGGTTTGCTTTCATTAGTTTTGGTATCAGAGCCAAATCTAATACCCTGATTCCTCCATTACTTCGATATATCCCTCCACAACTTTCCTTTACCTTCCCTTGCTATATGATTGGCGATCCTTTTTTGCTTCGTCCGAGAAGAAAAGAGAGAGAACAACTATTGCCCTTAAGGTTTTCAATCCCAATCCCAATCCCAATCCTAATCCTCTGATATCCCTTTGGACGGCATGCTGATATCGTCACATACGAGGCTTAATCTGAGTCAATTAGGATTAGGATTTGGATGGCATACCCATTACCTTCCAATCTTGATTTCAACATGCTTGAGGTTTGGGGCCACAGAGTCCAAAAATAGCATTCACCCATGCCCACCCGATATCCCTTCATCTAGAACCTTATGTATAGTTGCACAATGGCTATGTTTTGCCAACCATGACAACTTAGAACCCTAGCATCTACAATAATAACCCACCAGCTCTTGATGCCCATGTTGATATGATGATGTAAGGTCACCTTGCGCAACATAATGGCACAAGTAGATGCCACTAGGCATGCATTTCTAGGTCCAGTTCAACAATATAATGAAATCAATGTCCCCAGCCACTAGCTGCCCAACAAAGAGTTTGTTACCCCGACGAAGGCGTCTATAGGAGTTTCAACTCGACGTAGCTGACTTTCAAGGCAAACTTGACCTGGATGCTTTCATTTACATCCATTGAAGTCTATCTCGATTGGTACAGGCTGAATGGACAAGAAATGTTGAGTTTGCCAAAAACAAGTTCAAAGTTCAAGCCAAAATTTGGTGGAAGACAGTCGAAGATCATGCTCATGCCTATGATGAATCAATTAACACTTGGGGAGATGATGCGCATGAAGCTGAAAGAGAAGGATCTGTCCTGTAACTATCAAAATCAAATTTATGAAAGGCTTCTACAACTTAAGAAGGGTATTATGGCTGTCACTGAATCCATTGAGCAGTTTAATGAATTGACTGCAAGGTGTGGAATTGGTGACCATGATGAACATCATATAGCAAGATACCAGCATGGCCTATGGACCGACGAAAAAGGTGAGCTGGCGGGGGGGAGGGGGGTTGACTAGCCGATCTAGCATTATTACTCAACCACCTAGTCATCCTACCTCTATTGTACTTTTCAAGAAGGATATGGGTCAAGTTCAATGTTTTAGATGTCACAAGCAATGCCACTTTGTAAACAGATGCCCTACTTGTGATCTGAACTGCTGCAGTATGGAGCAGCCTATCTATATGGTACCCAATGACTTTTTTGAAGAGGAACCCATTGAAGAATCTGCTGAACCTATACTCTCAACTGATCAACTAGCCTTTGATAAGGAAATAGAGGTGCCGGTTCTTCTCCTACTCGCTGCCCCAAAAGAAGTTGATGTAGAACGGCATTAAGACAATATCTTCCATCACAATATGGAATGCTATGATAGGAAAGTTTTCATTGTCATTGATGGTAGAAGTAACATGAATGTAGCCCCAAGGAGCTTGTAGGGAAACAAATAGTGTCACATCCAAGGCCCTGCAATTTCTCCTGGGTAAATGATCCTGTAATCCTTGTGAACCAAAAGTGTCTCATTACTTTTAAATGGGGCAAAAACTACATAGATGAGGCTTGGGTCGATATTCTTTTTATGAATGCCAGCTAGATTCCACTTGACCATGCTTGGACCCATGACAGCGATCACCCATTGAGGAAAGGCTGCTACATACACTTTCAAGATCAATGGGAAAGATCTTACCTTGTATCTTCGTAAGGATCTTCTTGTTCCTACCAAGAAGCAAGCTGAACCTATTGAAAAGAAGCTTCCGGTTAAGAAGTAACCTTCAGTTCCTACCTTTAGGAAGCCTTCCATCATTACAGTAAGATGATTTGAGAACGAAGGCAAGAACTCTGGAGCTGTCTATGTATTAGTGAAAAAAGAAGATGAGTAACCTGAAGACAAATACATTGACTAAAGAAGACCTCTACTTCAAAGAAGAAGACCCTAATATGCAGGAGACTGAAGTGTGTGACCTCTTTATGTTCATATCACCTGGTCGGTGCTGGATTTTGGATGGTTGTCCCGAATCCTCCCTTCCCAAAAGGAAGAACGTGATCGGGATTCTCAAAGTGGCTTTTTTTCATTATATTCCATCTATATCCCAATTCCATTCATTTAATATCCCCTTGGTGTCCTTGACATAAGAAATGTCATTTATAGTCTATTTATTTCTATATATGGAAAGTTATTCTAGAGGCATATTTGGCATTGCTTCTTTGATTACAGCAACAATAACGTCGCCAATATGAGCATATCGGTGATTACCAGCTTCTATGATTCGGATACACATCAATTCTCGAGCTATGCTAATAAATTCAAATGCTATTACATCTTATCCTACGTCAATTCATCTGGAGACGAATCTTTCAGGCTGGGGGGAATTGATGCAATTGAGGGTATCTATATCTGCTTGTTATCCAAAATAAGGATTCAAATTCTTGTAAAGAGGTTTCATCAGAGTAACCCATGTGATGGATGATTGCCAAAGCTTAAAAGGATAGCATGGTTATACTGAAAGATGCATTTAAACAAGATGAAATGCCAATTTCTTGAAATTCATGTTACAATCCACTGATGGAATGGGAAACACCCTAGAAGACCACCTGATTGATAAGCATTCCCTCAAATAAAAATACACGATGACACTTACCTTTGGTGTTTAATGAGCTCAAATTTTGAAGTTCATATTCCAGCGGCATTAAGAAAAACAGACCAACATGCATCAGTTCGTTAAGAATCTTCACCACATCATCATATTTAATATTTTTAGATGGGACTACTTACATGATTTACTATATCAAGTTAGCTTTACAAAGCATTTGGAATCTCCTAAAATGGAGAATGGATGAGGAAGTTATGGATGATTTATTGAAGGCTAACAAACTTCTAGAAAATTATGTAAATGTCCTTCTCAATTTACCATAGTCATCAACTCATTATCTGTTGGCTCATACATGAGCTCTTTACTATTTATATACCACGTCAGCATTTTTGGAGGTCAAAGTTTCAGACCTGTACCAACTTGACCATTAGTCCTCAGCTCCACATGGGCTTGTCAGCAGCTATATGACTTGCTGGAAATCTTGTTTTTGCCATGCATTTCTACAACTGATACAAACCTCCATTGATAAATAAATAAAACATATGGTTAGTTGTGGACTCATAATGCCATCTTGAAATAATCTTAATGCAGTTTTCAAGTTTGGTTGTTAAGTGGGCTGTCAGCAGAAGGCAGATGAAATGTTGTGACAATTTTTACTATTCCTCTTTTCGAATTTTGCTGATAATAACTAATAATTTGCAATCATTGATTTTCATCCTAACATTTTCACAGGCTGAAGTTGAAACTCTGTATACAGAAGATTGCAAGCTGAATGGAATGATTAGGTGGGTTCCCAGTGAAACAGCAGAGATGCAAGATCCAAAATCTGTTCTTTTTCCATGTATTAACCAAAATCTGTTGCTTTGCAGGGAGATGGAAGAAAATCTCAGAATTCTGACAGAAGATGAGAACAATCAAAAGTAAACTCAAATTGTTTATGATTCTTGGCTTTGCAATTTACATGGTGTTTTTTTATTTGTTAACTGAAGTCTAATGGTCATTAATCTGTTTAGATGGCTCTATCTCACCAATGATGATATCAATAACCTTCCTTGCTTTGAGGTTTGGCTTTTTGGACCCCTGTAGCTTTAGTTATATTTCTTGCCATGATCTTAACCTGTATCCCAATGTTTTGAACTGTTGTCCATCACGACAGGATTCTACTCTCATTGCAATAAGAGCACCTCATGGAACTAGTATCGAAGTCCCAAATCCTGATGAGGTGAGCAAGACATATTGGAAGGTGACATTTTATAGTTTGGTAGGTTTGCATGACATTATTTTTCTGAATAGGGTCTTGATTTTCCACAAAGACGATACCAAATACTTTTCAGAAGCTCAATGGGTCCCATTGATACGTACTTGATCAGGTAATTTCTGAAGGAAGTACTAAAATTGCTGGGTCTCTTGGACTTTCTTTCTTTTTTTTATTTTTGAAAAATGAATTTGAAATAGGCTGTCATCTTGTTAACAGCAATCATGGAGAGATTTATGAGGCTTCAAATGAGAACCAGCAGTCAGCTGCAATGGATTTGTGTGCTGAGAGCAGCTGCAAGAATGAGATGTCTTTTCCCCCGGTAGACCAAAATACAGGTGGAACGTCTGAGAGAGGACAAGACCAAGTCACTCAAAATAACTCTTCTGCTTCAATCACGTCACAAGAATGCATGGCTGGCATTTTGAAGATTGTCCCATCAGATAATGATGTAAGTATTCATAGGCTACAAACTAGGGCCAGAGATGCCAACAGGTTGCTGATTATGATATGCTTGTCCTTGCAGATGGACGCTGATTACTGGTTTCTAACAGATCTTGGAGCCAGTATCACAGATACATGGAGAAGTGAATGTATCCTGGAATTGAAGCCCAATTACCCCTTCTCATGTTCTTCCTATAAATGCACGGGCTTTCAATAATAGATCACTTCTATATGCGCACAAGCACATAGTCTGACATCCACCATGCGGGGTAAGGCAATTTGTCCTAGTTGTGAGGTCGGAAAGCTTAATTTTTCCACTTGATAGCTGAAGCAACTAAATACATGCTTTTTTTGTATCAAAAAAAAAAAAGAAAAAAAAAGAGAAGAAACTAACCGCATGTTTTTCATCTTTGTCAAGGGAAATTGATCCCTAGTGCCGCTTCAACTAGATCCTTGTGTGGAATGAAGTAACACAAACTGATTAATTTTCCTTAACTATTGCCATATGCAGAATAACGTTGGAGAAGGAAATCTTCTAGATCAGCATTTCATGGTAGATGAAGCTATGTTACAGCCCTGCAGCTCCAAGATCAGTGACTGGAGGCTCGACTGCTTTCCTGTGCACGCCCGCCGGGGGATGCCCCTGGGATGTCTAGATCATAACAGGCTGCACAATCTAATGGAAAAGAGCCGAAGGGGTTTTTGTCTTTTTAACTCACCCCCTCAGGTTTGTGAAATTGTAAATGCTTATGATGGTCCTTCCTATTAATTCTACAATGATCAAATAAAAGGCATATAAATATTTTAGCAGTTACATCATTGTGACGGTAGGTTCTCAATTTAGTTTTAGCACTGGAATTTGCCATTAAGAGTAGTTGAGAGTTTAAATAACGGAAATGGATCGCCTTTCTGAACTCTAGATAATCGGATGCGGGTGATGAGCTGCCAGCAAGATTATGCATATTTTAACCTTTTTCTCACCCGCACCCTGCTCGTGCCATCCTGATGTTCTTTTGGCTTAGTGTCAGGATTCTCCAGATTGAACTGGAACATTCCAGGCCAACGCCGGCCGTCCATGTATGATTGCATGGACCCCAATGGTTGCATGGGCTCGCAGCATTGTGCAGCTGCCCTGTGTACCACGGCCACGAGTTATATGCAATCATGGGCCGTCAGTACAACATAGGACATCTCCGGATCAACGCTAAACTAGAGGGGGCATCAAACTCATCCTGAATACCTACCGGTAGGTTACATTGTTTTTCCTCTTCTGCAGTGGGTCACTGTGGTCTTTTTAAAGTGTTTTTTCATTCACATTCCTACTAGGGTAAAATCTCAATACATCATGCACAATGATGGAAAGGTCCAACACCAATCTTTCGCCTATGGCTCTCTATCTCCCACTTTGAGATAAAATAGGATACTCCTTTGAGACAACATTGGACCACTTCACAGGCCCAGCTAGGCTAGGTCTGCTCCGTTGTGTCCTTCCACCTTAAACGTTATGGTGTTAATTTACCCGGAAAAATGGAAAAAACATGATCTGTATTTTCTTAAGCCAGAGCGAACTACACACGGGAGTTGAATTTTATTATACTTCACCATCAAACAAAACCAGGAGAGGAAACAAGCAGAAAATAAAGCGTCAGCTATTAGCATGACCTAAAACAGTTGCCATGGGAACAAAGGTTTCGATGTATTTACCAATCGCTAGTTAACGATCACCGCTCGGTTCACTTATGGAAGCTGGGGATCGATGCGAAACACGGGCCGGCCGTGTCGAATCGAGCGCCACCTGTACCATAGCCAATAACGGGCTTCCACGTTCGTCAGTGAACTGACCGGTCATCGGTAGGAGGTGATTTATGGCTTCTTCCATATTAACCCAGATTACTTCGTAGGTTCCACTTCCACCCGACAAATAATTGAACCTTCAGAATCAGGTATCTTCATATTTTCAATGCGTGGCTGCAAAGCGAGATTAGTTGAAAATGGAAGAAGACCAAAGTCCACGCCATAAAAACGATGCCAAGCCGCGGTAGAGAAATAGAAATGGAAGCAAGCTGCTCCAAAACACATCGAGATGGCATCCTTCAGCCAGTACATCGCCGTGCATCCGACTGCAATATCTGCACCACCGTCAAAGCTAGCATAGCCTAGCCGTCCAAAAGGCAATACACGATAAAGGTCCCACCCTGTTTGCCATTACTAAACATCTAAGTATCCAATACCAACCACAATTAACCCCCCCCCCCCCAAAAAAAAAAGAAAAAGAAAAAAGTGACTCAAACAGCCGCAGTGCAAGGAACCGTGATTATGCCCCAGCATCTAGCGAATTGAAACTCAGTCATGCGGATGCAGCGATCTTGTTTCATCTTTTGGTATCCATTCATCATAAACATCGTGAATCCTCTTCCCCTTGGTAGACCCTCACATTAAATATCAGCTCCATCCCCCTCTCTAGTCCCTGCTCGCCATATCCAAATGCAGTTCATTCAAAACCAATGAGTTAAGTGCATAGATATCATCAACACTGCCACCAGACATCATTCACCCTCTAAAATCATCAAGTAGATGCTTGCCTATATACCATGCATCTCCACCTTGTTCTAGGTTATTTACATGTGTTGATGAAATCAATCTCATCTCTCCACCAACAAACAAGCAAAGCCCAAGGAAATACTTAGATAGCAGGCATGAGATGCTGCTAACGAATTGAGGGACCAGCAGTAGCAGCTCTTTTTCTCAACCTGCCACGGGTTATGCGAATCGACTCTTCCATGAGAGTCTCTTGTGCAGGAGGATTTGTGTCTTCCTTGGATGCAGCATTAGCGGTTTCGATCTGCATTGCTTCTCCGTCACCTGTTGAAGCAGTGGGAGATGCAGTGGCTTCAGAAGTGGGTAAGCTGGTAACTGCTGATGAAGTTGGCGGCTGGGCAACTGGAGGGGCTGGTGGTGGGACACCTGCCTTTATCGGTTCCTGCACTTGGCTCTTGGTGGGGCTGGGTGGTGCACAAGTCTGCTGTTGTTCCTGTTGTGAGACTGCTGGTTGGCGAGCAGCTGCCGTAGATGTCGTTCTACGGATCTGCTGAGGCTGCTGCCGTGGCTTTAATGACAAGATAACAACTTATCAATAAAATTCTGTGGTCAAAAAAGCTGGTGCTATATGATAAAACAAATGAGGGCAAGCTTGGCGCAATAGCAAAGTTGCTCTATTGTGACCAAAGTGTCACAGGTTCGAAATATAAAAATAGTCTCTACACATACAGGGGTAAGGCTGCATACATCTATACCTCTCTAAACCCCATCAGTGGCGGAAGCCTCATGCTCTGGCTACCTTTTTTTTTAACATATAGAAACAAGTATGAAACTCAATAAGAAAGGTTATCAAGAGTCAAGAATCTACCATATCACTTACATATTTTGAGATCCTACCCACGTGACAATAACTTCAAGATATGCCAGCAATTTGTTTAGCTTATATAGATAATAGACAATAATGGCATTAAATCCTTTATGGCTTTTATACATTTTTCTACCTCAAAAACTGCACTTCTTATACCATTTGAAACTTAAAAATGGAACAAAGCATCACGTATAAAGTCCCCAAGAAAGATAACTTTGTCATGTTTAAGAAAATCAACATCAAAACCGACAACTATCTCCCTTTTACAAGTACATCCCCTCATCTTAGGAAGCGCGCAAGTATGACCCTCTTACAACCAATACATGAGAGTATAATCTTTCTTGATTCAGAACAAAGTACTTATTCAAAAGAAACAGCACTTGTTCACACCTAATGATTATGTGATGAGCATTCAGGAACAATTAAATACAATAATTATTGATCATGCAGCAGAAAAGTTAATGATAGATGATGCACTAGTTATCACTCAACTTTTAAGTAGCGAGCATCAACTCATTGATTAGATCCTCAAATGAGTACATATTTCTTGGGGATGCTTATGTGTGAATCGTCTCTTATGGTACAAGAATTTCAAGTTTTAATCCCTAAGATCATGTAGAGGTTCTAGAATTTTTCACTATGTATAAAGTTTAATATTAATTTTCATTTTGTGCATTTCTTTCCACATAAGAAAATTTGGAGTCATTGTTAGACATTTTAGTGGTGATTTTGCATATGCACAAACACCAAATGTCAGAATTATAGAAGAGGTTTTAGAATACTTCATTTAGAACAACAAAGGAGTCAATGCAGCCAGGCAGTCCACAATGGTCCCTAAATTTCCAGGCACCAACATATACTGCTTAGGTATCCCAGGGTGCATTTTTTAGGGAAACGTAGATGAGGAAGGAGAAGACAAGATGGAAGACAGAAAAGGAAAATGAAGCAGAAACAAGAAACAATAGAGAAAGAAGAACAACAAGAGTAGAAAATCGAAAATGAAAACTAGGAAAAAAAGTTTAGCCAAAAAAAAAAAAAAAGACAAAATGGAGCTAGCAAGAACAAACGAAAGGGACGAAAGAAGTGGAAATCAAAAGTACAACACGGGCCTAAGGGAAAGTGGGTGGAAATGGTAGATACAAGGATTTATAATAGAAAGCAAAGGGAATGGGGAATACAAAGAAATATCAGGGGAAGAAGAGGGGACAGGGGCTTGATCTGAAAAAGTCCAATAAATAAGTAAAAGACAAGGAAATGAAAAAGGAAAAAGGTAAAGAATCAATTGAAGATAATTCTGACATTTTAACGGATTCATCTAAGTTATCCTTAACAATGATACCCTTGGCAAAATTTCATTTTTGTGGGTTTGTTCTTGAATAGGCCAATCAAAATTCATCGTCGAAACATCTACAGAAAGGGGCTTACGGAATTTGTGTTGACCATTGATATCAGACTGTTTATGAAGCTGGGGGAGCGAGCCTCAAGTTATTGGATTCACATTACTGGAACCCTAAGAAAATGCACTGTATTTGCTGTTTATAGTCATTTGAATCTCCTATATTGTAGGGGTAAGCAACCTAATGTAGAGAGAGAGAGAGAGAGAGAGAGAGAGAGAGAGAGTTGGACTGGAAAAAAATTTCTTTTTAAAACCCACCAAATCGAATTGCCCAGGTCCAAATACTTGGGAAACAGTTCCTAAATTTCAAACTAATACTGCCTCTCCTGAATTTGCGAGTTGGATTTTAAATTTATAGTTCCTGTCTAGGTTAACCAGTCAAAAGGGCAAATGGTAAAACGAGTTTAAATGGACATGTGTCCCTCTAATGATCCCACAATTTCTGTTAAAATTTCTACTTAATGTGGATTATATGATCATCACAATTCATGTTGTATTATCACATTAAACTGCGAAGAAGTATCTTCAAAGGCAGTTTGATATAAAGAATCTTCCTGATTTTTGTTATTTCCTGAAGCTTGATGTGTAGTTGTTGACAATGTTGATTTCTTTTTACACACACCTATGTATATGTAAAGAAGGAATATATGTACACCTGCACACATAAATGTGTGTGTATTACTAACAATCATCTCCAGTGCTCAACACTGCAATTACTTCAGCACCCACTAAGCTTCATTTGAAGTTCAGGTATGGATGATGGTGACCCTTTTCTTTATCTGATAATGTCATCTTGTTGGAACCCTTTGACCACTTCATGACATTGTCCATGTCATTCCTGTGGTCAACAAGTTCATTATGAAACCATATGATCTAGCCTCAAGAGTATCCTTAGCCATCTCTGGTCATGCCACCACCACTTGGCACTAAGTCTCTCATCCTTTCTCTGCTACAGCTTCATAGAAGAGAAGGAAGCAAGCCACTGTTTCTCAGTTTGTTAAAGGCTTAAAGCTGAGACATTGTTTCTCAGTTTGTTAAAGGCTTAAAGCTGAGTACAGCACCATAATCGATACCTCTGTTGAGGATGCCTAGGTTTGATTCCTAATTTACTGAAACAAAGGGCATCTTCAAACATGACTAACACCATTAGTTGTGATAAGCAAGATGTTGCTAAATTTTGAATGATCTGATACTCCGTAATGTACCAAGCATATTAGGTAGATTGTTCTTTCATGCCATCATGCTGAGACCACTTCTTGCTACATAGTTCCTTTATAAATTGCCTTTCTAAGTTCATCAAGTCACACACTAGTCCACTTTCTCTTTCACAACAAACTATGTACGATCCACAATGAGTTTGCTATACTAACTAATCTTTTTCATATTGGTGGCATGCTTAACATTTTGGCATTCAAATCACATTTATATTTTTTTGGATCATTGTCCTTAAAGCAAGGAATTGAGTGACACACATGCACATACATACCCACACACACACACAGAGAGAGAGAGAGAGAGAGAGAGAGGAGGAGGGAAAGAAACAAAATAGGGAACACTCTTACTATAATTGAATAAGATTCATGTCTCTTGTTACAACTATATTTGAGAAAAAACACTTGACAGTTGTGAAATGCTTATGCGTAGCCACAATGAACAGTGTCTTAGACATTTTCAAATCAAAGATGCCATACCTGATAGTTGTCAGATATGTAATTAAAAAAAGATCAGACAAGTACCCTTACTTCTTGTTACAACTATATTTGAGAAAAAACACTTAACAGTTGTGAAATGCTTATGCGTAGCCACAATGAACAGTGTCTTAGACATTTTCAAATCACAGATGCCATACCTGATAGTTGTCAGATATGTAATTAAAAAAAGAACAGACAAGTACCCTTACTTTCTAGAAATTGTTATCTTTTCCGGTTCTTAACTAATTCATATTTTTATTATCTTAACATTATCTGTTTAATTTTTGGGTGACTAGAATGGGTTCATCATATGCTAGCGGCCACATACATTAGCATATGGCAGGCATGTAAATCATCGGTTCCATCACATTCAACCCCACAAATCAACATAGAAGTCTTCATCCACATAGGAGACAATATGCTACACAATGCTCATAGAAACAGCGTAGGGCATTCTCCTGAGAATGTTGTTGTGCGACCATCTAGGCCCCAACAACATGCATGGGAAGGTGGCAATATTCCGCAAGAAAGATGGGCACGTCCGGTCAATCCTCAGGGCGATGCCCAATTATTTCACTTATTAAAGTAGTCTATCAGCAACCACTATTAATCCTTGCAATGTATCCTTAACTTTACACTTTCTGGTCACTAGCATCAGATATGGAACATGCTTGTTGCTTTTTGCTTATTTTTAAAAGGAACAAAGTTTCTTCTAGGTTATTTTGCATATCATGACAATCCTTAGCACTCAAATATGCTTGATCACATCAAATGCTACATTGATACAGAAACGAATGCATTGATATGGCATGTCAAATGCTACATAACTAGAAGATAATAATATAAATTTATCGTTGAAATCTCTACTTACCAAAGATGGAAAAAAAGACTCATTTTAGTAACCTCACCATCTCTACTTGAAATAGGAGGAAAAAACGAAAAACTTTAGCACAGAGGGTGTATATTTTTTGACGATTGACACTATTATCTTATGGTTGTCTTCTGGAGATAGACATGTCATTGACATATTGCAATTAAGAAAAAGGTTCTATTACTGGAGCAATCAAATCTTTTTTCACTTTAACCTAGAATGTATAGAAGTAACATAGTGAATGACCACAATACAGATAAACGTGCATTCTTATGTGAAAAGAAGCAAGCAAATGCTAGAGGCAGAGCTAAGAGCTATATTTTCAAACTGTCAGGCATAGTGGGCAGTCAAAACTCTATCAAATTATATCATAACAAGAAAAGAAAACAAAGAGCGACAGAAATAAGATCTATTCACTCAGTTCAAAAGTACCTGAACAGGGCGTGATCTTGATGATTCCGAGGGTGACTGCGAAGCAACATACTGCAAGATTTCAAAAAACCTTGTCTGGCCATAGCTTGCAGCCTTTTGCCAATAAAGGACAACAATATCCCCAGCTCTTGTTTTCAGCTCAAGCAAGTTACGATCTATTTCATTCTCATGCTTCGCAACATATGGCCGAAAGAAAGTTTCATAGACATATGCAGTTCCCTGTCATAAATTCATTCATCAAAAAATTATAATTAATGATGAGACGATATGTTATAACTTGATAGAACATAGATCTCACCTTTGTTTTCGGGTACCAAAGATATACAAAGAATGCCAGCTTTGCCTCATTGTACATTGGTAACCTTCAAGAAAGAAGATAAGACCCTAAGTTGTAGCAGGAAAAGGAGAATAAATGTAAAGAAAGCATGCTGTATAGATCCCAACTTTCCAAACCACTGATCTACATTACCATGAAATAAAAGATTCTCCAACCCTCTCAAAGATGGTCAGCGCAGCGACTAAGATCCTAGAAAAATGAATAAGAATCCAAAACTCTCTTTTTAGTCACAAGTAACTACTAGAAGCAAGATAGAATTGAAAAATGAAATCCTTCACCCGACAAGTAGCAAGAACGTACCAATACTGACACCAGAATCTCAGCTGCTCAATCTCCGGCTTGTTCAACTCCACAGTTTTGAAGCATTCATATGCCGGATAAGCATAGCCAAGAACCAACCTATAGACAGAAACGCTCTGAGTTCTCATCTAAATTCACTTTCTTGAAAAGGATTTCTGAAGACAAGAAACATAACAGATAAAACGAAGATCTACTGTCCGGATCCGGATCTAATGTTACAGCCAGAAAACTAAAACTAATTCAAGACAGGATTACTTACGCTAAGGATCTTGTAACAAAATTTGCCATCATTTTGATCCGACAAACATGTACAAAGTTAGGACCACTCTCTCGGCCAGCCCCCTGTAGCAACCCAAAAGACTAGAAATCAAGGAAAAAGAAAACCGACATCATAATTATATCAACAGACGCAGATCAACGTTCTGCGTTCCTCAGATCATTTGAAGTATATACATACCAGAAAATCGAACAAAAAGTTTATAGGAAAACAAGAAAACAGAGTGCAACGAAATCAGACCAACAAAACCCCAGAAAACGAAGAAGAACCGTACAGAAAAACCTGGGTTTAAAGATCCGACTGAAATCAACACCAGATATTTCCACATTACATAATCCGAGCCGAAAGCCACCTATTTCCATCGGCAAAGAGAAAGAAAACCCTTAAAACTGATCAAGAAAATAGGAAATCCAAAATCAGCATAACAACCAGAAAAGAACCCTTATTTGGTTCGAAAATCCGAGAAGAAACGCAAGATTACGCCGATTTAATTCTAAGAAGACCAAAGGAATGGGGGTAAAGATCCATACCTTTCCGAGATCACCCGCTCGCTCGAGGGGAAGAGGAAGACAAAATCCTTCTAATGAAGCGACAGCGATAAAAGAAGCCCGAGCCTTCAAGGGTACGAAATAGAGCCAGCGAGAGCTTTTTTTACCGTCCGCCTTCTCTCCTTTAAAAGCCAGAGAACGGCGAGCCAGCGAGCGAGCGAGAGAGAGAGAGAGAGCTCGTCGCCTCGCCCCACCCGGCCGTCTCGATATGACCAAGCCGAGACTGGCTGGTGCCTGGTTCCTTATTAGGGCGTATCGTGTCCCCGGCGGTTCATCCTAACGTCCTACGTGGAGGACCGTCCGCGCGTACGGTCGAGTGAGTGGATAAACAACGGACGGCTGGAGGTGCAAGATGTCTTTTGGAGATCGGTTACTAGCCGTCTGATTGGTGGGTACCAGATTGACGGCGTTTTACCGTGACGTTTTCTATCACGTTGCTGTAGCCACGCAAGATCGGCATGACGTTTTCTATGTCGTTGGCTATCACCTATCAAAGTGGGAGAAACAGCTCCCACTATTTATTTTCTGACTCAACCCTCCACAAAGCGCAGGATCCATCGCCATCCACACCATTCCTGTGTACCTCATCAATTCCTGATTATCATGAAGGATAGATTTTTGAAGCAAGTAAGAGTTGCTTTTATTCTTGATAACATATCATTATAGCCAAATCTAAGGATGCATTTGATTCGCGACTCAAATCAGAATCAAAATTGCTATCCGCAAGTCGAATCGAAGTCGAATGAGATTTCAATATCAGAGAAAAATCATATTTGGAGCATTCATATTCAATCAAATAGTTAAAATAGAAACCACTAATTTCTATTCTCATTTCAGAATCCAATTCTCCCCGATCAAACATGCCCTAAATCTCCCTCCATATATATGTATGCTATGCTTACCATGGTTAAAATCCTGGCCAGATAAAGCCGGCAGGGGATGCTGTTGTTGATGGGCGGTGGAGCCTTTTTTGTGTTGGACGTACATGTACGGAAACTAGATCTTGTCCGTTACCTTTACTATCTACACATCATGCGGTGCTAAGAAAATCCCCTCATTATTTATTCTTCCATCCTAATCTTAGCTACATGTTTTAATTAATCAACTCTGTTAGTGATGATGACTGGGGCAGGCTCGCTAAGCTGCGGATGTGGAGATGGTTTTCTGGTAGTTGGTGATAAAGAGAGTTCGTCCAAAGTTTTGTTAACCAGCTCCATAGTATAATGGATGGCAAGCTCCAATCAACTTCTAATCTAATTAAAAGGTTAATCACATCATAGGCTCTTTCCAACACATGAGCAGGTATCCAAAGCCTTAAATATTCTGGCCACTCGGTTTATTGTTTTTGCTGGTCTCCCTCTGCTTCAATCACTCCACTCGATGGAATCCTCCATTATTTTTTAGCCACTTTAGCATTAGGTTTATCCAGCTTTAGCTCGTCACCTTTTGCAATTCTGCATGTTGACAAGTAATTTCTTGGATTGTTTCTTTTTCTTTTGGTACAATACTAAATTTCTTGGGTTCAACTCTGGTACAATAGCACATGATAAGAGACGATTGATGCAGTACACTTGAACAGTATTGGTCGCAGTGGGGTTGGAGTATGAAGCACTGGTTTTATTGTCCCATGCAAGGTGTCAATTGTAAAGTAAAAAATTTTGTGATAATATGCTTGGATCTGAAAATTTCCCCTTCAATCATTGCACTGTGAAAATGATGCACCTCCTCAGCTTCTCCTTCAATTTTTTGTTCAACATGGTAACAAAATTTATGCTAGAAAACATCTGTGATCTTTATTGAATCACATCAATCATTGTATCTGATGCGGGATTTACATCCCGTCACCAGCAGAGCCCACACACCAGCCGAGCAGCAGAAGAGAGAGTGTCCCCCAGAAGGTATTGTCCGCTTTGGGTCCGATTCGGGGGTCGAGCGTACCCGGAGCCCTCCTCACGGCGCCTCACGGTTTTGCCCCACAAAAGGCGCCTCCTTAGGAAAGGGTGATTGAGCCCCCCATTATATGGCACAGACCTTCCCGCTACACGGCCGATGTGGGACTAAATTCGGAGAACCCCCCGTAACACAGCCTCCCCAGCGGGGAGGTCCTGTGCTCGGGTCGGCTCCTTGCTGGATAGGCGGAGGGCCGAGGCCCTCCTTCTAACGCCATCTGATGCGGGATTTACACCCCGTCACCAGCAGAGCCCACACACCAGCCGAGCAGCAGAAGAGAGAGTGTCCCCCAGAAGGTATTGTCCGCTTTGGGTCCGATTCGGGGGTCGAGCGTATCCGGAGCCCTCCTCACGGCGCCTCACGGTTTTGCCCCACAAAAGGCGCCTCCTTAGGGAAGGGTGATTGAGCCCCCCATTATATGGCATAGACCTTCCCGCTACACGGCCAATGTGGGACTAAATTCGGGGAACCCCCCGTAACAGTATCCCTTATCAAATATCAAACTGGCAGCAGAATTGTTGGGGAGGTGTAGCATTAGTTGACTAATAAGGTAGAACTTTCAAGCATTGAAGGAGTCAACTTCAAAAAATTAGAATATATATAACTTGGATCTCACTTGATACCACCTTATCTAGAAGTTGTTGAAACTTGAAACTTCTCTCTCTCTCTCTGATTCTGAACATCTCATGGCATTTGTTTTTTTTTTGTTGTTGTTGTTGTTTTTTTTCTGTGTGTGTGTTTTTCTAATGTTATATCCTATTTTCTCCTAATGCACGAGACTCAGGCTGTAGGAAATACACCAGCCTAATATTTCTGGATTATCCAAACACATCCTTAAAAAAAAAGGGGGTTTGTAAAAGGTGCCAAATGAACTATTCTTGATGGTTATAGCCATGGGCGACTAAGAATAGAAATTTGTTATGCTATAATTCTGTCACATAAGATGATCAACAAATAATATATAAAATGTTCATTATTCTTGCTAAAAAAAATATTCTCTAACCATGTAACTTAAATATTATTTTTTTAACTTAAAATTTTGTTTTAGCCGACCTAGTTATCAAAATAGTTGTTACTCATTATTATGCTAAAATTGTCCATTATAACAACCATTTATTATTTCAATATATTATCTAACCAAAAGGATGATAAAAGTAAATAACAGCTATTATATTTGGTAAGTTGCCCAAAAAATAGAAATATTAAAAATTGTCTGTAAAGAAACTTCCTATGCATTTATCAAAACTAGCAACGGATGCGTGCAATGCATGCTAAAAAATAAATTAAAAAGAGTCCGAAGAATTGAGGAATAAGAAAGACTTACGTTCATCAGTTTGTGATGCAGATAAAGGATGGATAGAATATATTTTTTTTTTGGCTAAAACAGATGTATCATACATTACAGTTATGGATATAATTAAAAAAAGTCAAAAAATAATAGGTTCTGAAGCACAGCAGATAGCTCCTCCTCCACCTAAAGGGTACCCTGAGTAGTTGGCCACAATAGGAATTTATCCGCAAAAATAATATAACCTAACAAAACTTAGGATGTTGAGACATTTGACATTATAAAATTTGACATACAGAATAATAACATTTGTTTCTCATTTTAATAAGATAGCTAAATCAATAAACATGGTAGAGACATCTCATGAATCATATATTTGACATATTAATGGAGAAAAAACTTTGAGAAATGTTTCAAAATATTTATATGGTGGTTTCTACTCTACAAAAAAAAAAAAAAAAAACTATCCTTTTGGCTTGTCATTCATTGCAATTCCTATATAGAATCAGCGACAACCCATTAACCGGATCCAAAACTAACCTGAAGTTACAATTAACAATACTTATTATGTTGGGCCGGGGTATTAGATTGAATCACATTTGAAACGTGAAACCTGACCCGGCCAAATTATCTAAATCAAGAAATAATTCCCATCTTTCTCTCTCTTTCCACCATCTTTGTGTCCTTTGTTGGCTTGTCTCAGGCAACCTTTTTTGGATCATTAACTCACCAACAACTTGTAATATTGTCCTTTCCAACACTTCGTCTTTGCTTTAACTGGCCTTTCAATAGCATTATGTGTAGCTATGTAATATGTTGAGATCTTTGGTCTTGCAGCCTCTAAATATGAGAAGCATTTGATCTCTCTCTCACAGATTTCTTTGACGTATTAATTCTGGTACTGATACCTTTGAGAGGCAAATGGTTTCTCAATCAACTACTACGTTAAGCATTCCCTGCCATTCAAATAAGGTCCAGCTTTACGTCTCAAACCCTATAAATTTACTGATTTTGCTTCTTATGAGAACTTGAATCAATGGAACGAGAGAGAAATTTTTTTAGCTTAAAAATTGTCGACTAAACAAGCAAATTATCATCACCATTCATATCTGGATGGAACTCAGCACTCTTGCACACAAGACCCTCATACACATGCGTGCTCCAATATGTTAGTTGATCACAGTGGTATCTGAGTCTTGCTCTCTCTAGTTAGAGAGTGGTCTCGAACATGAACTTGCTAGTTGAAGAAATTAGATTACAAGATATTTGAAACAGAAAATGGAAAAAATCTTTTCCATGAACCACTCTTCTGTTATTCTCTTTAAAATAAACCAAAACAAGTCTGCTTCTCTCCAAAAAAATACCTGCTATCTGACAAGAAGTTTTAGGATAATATGCAAGATCCTGATGCATTCAGAATATTTGCAAATTAAAATAATTTCTTTACCAATTTATCAAGAATCTCACTTCCATGTGAATGGTGAACTCTGATCCATAATTTTTTTCCTAATTTTTGCAGTGCAAAGAATGCAATGCACCTATACCATCTGGCGCATCCTCTTCAGCAGTGACTTCAGCACTTACAGATATTTTTTCAAGTAATGCACATTCTTTTCTTTAAACTTCTTAGAGATCACTTTTCAATTACATTATATTTGTAAAATTAATGAGGTTGTAGTCTAGTTCCCGTTCTTAGGGAATTCTTGATTCATTTTGCTGCAAATTATATTCCATCTCAGTTATGAAGTTCTGTTCTTCTTAACAGGGCAAAACAATGGCGGGATGGGGACTGGATGTGCACTAAGTGCAATAATCATAACTTTGCATCTCGAACATATTGTAACAGGTACTTTGCTATATTTTTTAAGTATTTGTTTAGATTTATAAGCATTATTTTTAGTATAATTGCAATTATTTTTCACTTCCATGGCAATATCATGTCTTGTAAATAATATTCTTCATACACTATGTGATATAGAATTACTTAAATCAGCCATTTGAATATTTGTCGGGTAAATAAAACTCAGCAGTTAGGCGGTCTTTCTGTCTCTTTGTGAGTCTGAATGCATTTATGTCAAGATAATCATAACCAACTCCATCTCTATGTGTTGGTCTGAAGACATTTGCGTCAAGAATAATCATAACTAACTAGCCTAAGTCTCCAGATTTTTGGAAGCTTTTACAGTCTTTTACGATCTGTTCCTACCTAATTTATGTACCTTAGTTGAAGGCAAGTTTGAAATTCTTTCTCACAAATTTATTCATAGAGATCCAAACCATTTTCAGTAACAAGGCCTTTTTTGTTGGTGTGGATGTATTATCTCCACTGCTTGCTGTAGATTTGTCTTTTGTTGGTTCAGCTCTGGAGATTACCTTGCATAATTCTAGGCTAATGATTTTAATGTTCTATCCGGGGTGTCCCAATGACCTTGGTATATGATGCCTGCTTCTAACTCTTTGGCCCCCTTTTGGTTAATCTGTGTTACTATGGACAGTACATGATATATGAACTCACAAATCCGATTGAACTACTGATACTGATAGTGACCTTCAACTGCAGAAATAAGAAATAGTGTGTCACGCCCCGCCGCCTTTTCTTTCTTTTTCTTTTCCTTTTTTTTGTGTGTGTGTGTGTGAGGCTCAATAGTTCCACATCGAAAAGATTCATTCCGGAGCCTGGGCATATGAGGCGGGTGTCTCCAAATCCTGCAGACGCATTTTGCATGGAAAACAAAACTGAGAAGGGGTCTGAGCGGTGCATGCGGTCCCAGAACCGGATAATATATGGCAGGAGAGCCTCGTATTCCCCCCATCATGTGGCCTCCACGTGGGCACTGGATGCCGCACGTGCCCCGCAGAGACGGGGGCGTGACTTTTGGTATCAGATCTGAGGACGGCTCTTGTTCGATGGAGGAAAGGATGCAAGGCCCAATAGTCCGATATAGAAAAGACTCGTTTCAGAACCTGGGCATATGAGCTGAGTATCTTCAAATTCTGCAGATGCGTTTTGGGTAAAAAACAAAACTAGAAAGGGGTCTGAGCGGCGTATGCAACATCCGTGCGGACCTCGGAATCGAATAATATCTGGCAGGGGAGCCCCACGGTCCTCTCTCACGTGCCCCGCATAGGCGGGGGGTGTGACATAGTGCTTCTTGGGCAAACTGAGTTATAACCGGGCAGTTGAACCACTCCATTTGGAAGAGGCTTTGTGTGTCCATTGTCAGCATCTTTTGTTTAAAAATAATTGTTGTTACTTCTGCCATCATTCTCAGAAGAAAAAGTGGCCTTCTTGGGACGTGCCACTGAAGCACAAATGTAATGTACGAGGAAAATGACATTCAGTGGACTATGATCTCTTCGTCTGAAAATCATGTCACAGATTGATGATGGTCAGGTTCTTTTCCTGCAATGTACATTAGATTATTCATCTTACATTTGTCACAAAACACTTTTTTCTTCTTGCAAATAGTAAAATTAACTATTTAATGCATCATTCCTCCGTAGTTGCATGATTTTTTTTTTGGGTTCTACTTTACCACTCGTTGCAATTCCTCCCATAGCTCAAGGTGCAGTGCATTCATATAATCTGATAATTAGTTGACCATCAGCATTTACTACTTTGGCTGCATTTACTTTGTTAAGAGGTTGATGGTTGAAGTTGTAAATGTCCCGTAGCTTATATGTGCCTCAGTTTGGGATTTGTATAGGTTCAGATGGCTTTAGGTTTTCATGTTTTAAGTCGCAGCAGAGCAGAAGTTTTTGCCCATTGGTGGCTGGCATGTTTTGGATTTCTAGTTGGACGATGGGCCGAACTTACCAGCTCTCAAATTACTGTGGTTGGTTGCGCTCAATAAAAGCTTCAACTAATGCTTCCAATTTCATACATTTCCTGTTACTGTACTCGGTAAGCAGGGCAATCATATCTTATTTGATTTTGATCACCAAATTGTTAAATATATCCAATCTTTGATTTTTAATGCTAGTAACTGAATTAGGATGTGAGGATATGTGCGGACATGTATGTAGTTCTAGATTAGTTATGCATTGGATATATCTCGAATATATATATATATATATATATATATATGGCCAGTCTTTTTGGATGAAGTTTTAAGTTATTATAAATAGTATTAAAGCAGATCCAGTTTGTGGCCCATATGAAACATGAGATATTATAGCATGGATTCTTTGATGCCAAGGTTTAAACTGGGGAGTATCTGTAAGGACATATGTCTAGTTCCATATCATTTATGTACCGAGTAGATCTTGGATACATATTTTGGGCCAAAGAATCTAAATAATACCTTCCAACTAGTTTTTTTAAATTAGATCATAAGTTGTTAGACATTAACTATAAGTTAGATGCATAAGTATATAGGCAATAAGCATTATAATATCAATTCAAATCACTCTACTGGTCTAACTCTGCACTGTTAATCCCATTGTCTCCTTTCTAGTTCTCCAGGTTCTTTGGGTAGAGGCTTAAGTTTATCAACCACTCTTGTGGCTATTATTAGGGCTGGAAGTGGGCTCGGGCCGGCCCGAAGCCCATCGGGTCAGGCCACCCGCGGGTCGGGCTATGGGCTAGGCCCAATGCATTTCAGGCCGGGCTCGGGTATCTCATTGGCTCGGGCCGGGCCAATGAGATACTCGAGCCCGAGCCCACTTCCAGCCCGAGGAGTAGCCTGAACTTGTTGGAAGCCAGAATGAGATCAAAGAGGAGGGGGATGAAGGCATCATTGGTGACGAGGGCAATGTCGATCCAGGAGATGTACCGCTTCATGGTGTCGAGGGCGGCAGCGGCGAGGTCAGGGTCGGAGGAGCGGTAGAGGGAGACGGCGTTGAACCAGTGTCGGGCGATCTGGGGGACACACTGGAGGCGCATGGAGTCCTTGACGCGGGAGGCGGCAGCGGCCTCGTCGGGGGAGCGGGGATAGTCCTGGCTAAGGAGGTCGTCATTGAGGGCCGCGAGGAGGCGGGCGAACATGTCGACAACGAGAGGGTCGGCGGATGGGAGGCAGGGGAGGAGTTGGAGGAAGGGGGAGGGCTAGAGGGTGGGGTACTCGAGGCGGATGAGGGTGGCGATGACCTGAGCAAGCTTGTTACAGAGGAAGGAAGGGGATGAGGGTGGGAAGGGGCAGTCGCGAGGGAGAGGAGAGAGGAGCGGAGAAGGAGGAGATCGGCGGGGGAACATGTCGACAGCGAGAGGGTCGGCGGATGGGAGGCAGGGGAGGAGTTGGAGGAAGGGGGAGGGCCAAAGGGTGGGGTTCTCGAGGCGGATGAGGGCGGCGATGACCTGAGCGAGCTTGTTGCGGAGGAAGGAAGGGGTCCAAGGGGATGAGGGTGGGAAGGGGTAGCCGGAGCCTCGGAGGCGAGGGAAAGGAGGGAGGAGCGGAGAAGGAGGAGTTCGGTGGGGGAAAAGCAGAAGTACCGGAGGAAGTGGGCTACTCCTCGGGCTCGTGATCGGGCCTGGCGGACTTTAGTCCAATCGGGCTGGCCCAATTGGGCTCGGGCTGAGTTTTTGTAAAACTGTTCGGGCCTAGGCTCGGTCGGAAGCCTGGAAAATAATTTCGGGCCGGATTTGGGTAGGGGTGTGGCCCGGCCCGGCCCACTTCCAGCCCTAGCTATTATAGGAGGAATTTTTGATCATTTTGTTATGTTATTTGACACTCAAGCAGATTTTTGATCTATTTCTACAGTAAATCTCGTATGCTTGGTAATGCTATTGTCTCTTTCTTTAAAGTTCTTTTCCAAACCGGTTGATGGACATCTTTTGCGCTCATACAGTACCACTCAACCACGCTTCCTGTACCGTGTTGGAACTTGATGCCTGCAGGTAGTTATTGAAGGCTAAAAATTAATAGTTTGTTTGAATATTTCTACATAATTAAACTAAAAATTCTGTAAAAATTAATCTTGTTAGCGTATCTAGTTTGTATTGTCTAAGAGATTATCCGAATCTAACTCAGATTCTACTTCTTAGGTTTTCATAGAATTTGGGCTGGATAGAGTTTAGTTGATACAAAATCATTCTTAAATGTATGACCAACCCATGAATTCTATAAAATTTTCAAACTTAGTACAATAGAAAACAGGCCGTAAAGGAAGATTTAAGGGTCAGTTTGATTTCATTAACCCATGATATCAAAAATAAATTATTTTAAAACTTGAACAATAAAAATATCGAAGAACTTAAAAAATACAGATCCTAGAGACTATATTAAGAAATCCGGCATGGATATCAGGTATCTTGGTGACGGTTTAGCGGATTGACCTTGGGTTGATCCATTAACCCATGATATCATAAATACATTAATTTAAACTTGTACAATAAAAATATTTAAGAATATTAAAATATTAAAAATGTATAATAATAAAAATATGGTAAAATATTTAATTATATCGTGGATAGATATAAAATAGTAAAAGTCTTCCGATCCTCGCTACTTATTCTGCAACAAATTTATAATATATATAAGCACATATCTTTTATATATTCTTCCCGTTGGTGAAAAGAGGAAAAAGATAATTTATAGATTAACAACTAGAATTTTAAATGGAATCTATCGCACCAATCAGATAATAAAAAAAAAAAAGAAAAGGCCCTTGAATGATAGGTTTGACCAGACGAGTCAATAGTGGGTCAGCAGGTTAATTGGTGGTCGTCAATGTAGATGTTTAGAAAATCCAATCTAGGATTGATTTCTCAGCCCGTGTAGGTTTATTGGTCACATATTGACTCAACGAGTTCTTAAAACTTCAGCAATATTTTTAGGAATCATTGGATCCGGAGGCGGATGTAGTGGAGCAGGGATCCTTATCGTTTGTCGTTGGACCTGCGGCGCCCCTTAGAGGAAGATGGCAAGGAGGGGGAGAGGAATGATGAGACGAATATTAAATGGGTGATCGGTTGGCAACTAGCTATCAATAAAATTCTACAAAACACCATAAATAATGAGCAGTTAGGCTGTTTTTTTTCTCCTTTTTTTTAGGCAAAAAAAAAAGGAGCACCTTAGCAAATCCCTAGATCGATATGGAGTAGAGATTTTAACTTGATCTGATATGGATGTCCAAACCAATTACCAACTACTTTAGCTTAATATTATCAGAACAAGGCCACCTTATTGCGAAATCCCGAGTTATCTATGCGCCGCACAAACAAATAAAAGTAAAAATCAATAACAAGAAGATGGGAGGAAGAATCTTGGGTGGTATTTTTTTTTTTTTGTTTTCAAAATAAGATGTTGATTAATTTTGTTGTTAACTTCTCATAAACTTATATATAACAAAGATTGTTAACGGGTACACACGCTCTCAAAAACATTACTGGCTTAATTAAGAAGAAGAAGGGAAGAAGAATGATAATTATTTTCTTTTTGTTTTTAAAACAAGATTCTGGATCAACCTTACCATCAACTCCTCGTACATTTAGAAAAAAACAAAGCTTTTCATCTCCTCTACTCTCAAGAACAATGCTGGCTTGCACTAATGACTACTCGATCTACGACGATGATCATCTTCACGAGGTGCAGATAACGGCTATGGCGTCGCCGACCGGGCACTTGCGAGGATCCTTCGACAGACAGGACATGAACGGCCTCGAGCAAGAAACCACTTATAGATGCAGTTGGCGTGGAACAGATGATGGCATGCGGTGATCCTGACCTTGTCCCCAGTTTTGAGCTCTTCCAAACATATCGAACAGTCTTTTCCAGCATCATTCGGCGTAACGAAGAGTTGCTTGGTGACCGAACCAAGACGAGCTAAGCCCACTAATCTTGCAGCCATGGCGAGTAGAGAGAAAGAGAGAGAGCGAGAGATGGGGAGAGAGAGAGAGAGAGAGAGAGAGAGAGAGAGAGAGAGAGGGCGGGGGGGAGAGGGGGGGAGACGGCGGTATATATAGGTGCGAAAAGGCAAAGTTGGAAGGGTCTTGGGACTGCAGCAAAAAAAAAAAAAAAAAAATCCTTCTAAAATTAATATTTATATGTATATTTTTTTTAAAATATTTGTTTGTTATTTTATCCTCTTTTATTTTTATTTTTGCATATATATCCATGTTATTTAACACCGTTAAAAAATTATAAAAAAATTAAATTAAAATAACTAAAATATTCATAATGGATAGACGTGTAAATAAAAATATTTATTTTTTTATTTTTAGGAGAGTCTTGAGGGTTTCTAATTCTAATCCGCATCGTATTCCGTACATGAATCTCCCTTTACCTGGGCTGAATCTCCCTTTATTAGGCTTGCGGAACAAGGGGGGTATATCGCTTAGGTTGGCTTGGCATGAACTTGGCACGCGAGAGCAGCCCCGTCTCCTCGGAAAAATTCGTTTTGAGAAGACTAGTTTCTTATAACAACGGGAAACCGTTAATTCTAAGCATGCTATTGTTCCAGACTGAGGGGCAAGCCTAGTTCCGCAATAGTTTGCGTGATAGCCGATAGCTTTGGCTAATTGACATATTAGTAGTAGACTGCCACGGAATCCATCCATAAACCGTCACTTCGATGACTTTCGTCACCAAAGCATCACAACAGTTTCCAAAAGTTCCCCGTCATCTCATCTTTAGTAGGGAGCCCAAGAAGTCAGAGCATGTAGGAATGCCGACCACTACATAAGCCATGTCTGGCTGAGGCAAGCAACAAGGAGGACATTAGTACTTAAACTAGAGTTGCTTTGGCATGCTAATCTTACATTTTTCGGCAGGTTGTTAGTTGTAGCGCGCTAATGCGCCTTCCCTCCTTCTCTCACTTCGAAAACATTTTTCAGTAAAGAGAGTATGAAACAGCGGTGTACAAGATTGAGTGGGATCAGTGAGGTTGGTTACAGCAAGGCCTGACCGTAAATGCATCTATGCATGATTCCAGTAGAACCAAATTCTTGACAGAATCTGGTGTTGGGAGAATTTGCAGATTATTCGAAGGCAAAATACCAATTAGTCGTAGATGCTAATTAATCCTTATATCAAGGATTGTTAATGGCACAAGATCTACGACTCCGTGAAGTGAATATTAACTGATAATCAAGCTTTAGCAAGCTTATGTCCAAATAAAAAGATTGTTACCATATTTTGTATGATCTAGACAACATTAGAGTTTTGATGGTGCAATTACAAGTTAGGAGTTGCAGCTTCACACCTAGGGAATTTAACAAAGTAGCGGATTGGCAAGCCGATTTCAAAGATATCAAGAAAAGAAATATAACGTGCATAATTTTACAAAAAAAAATCGCACGCCTGAATATCTCATCAGAAAAAAATCCGTTGGATTTTGTTTTTTTCCAAATTCAAAATACCATGGCCTCATTCCAAGACAAGAAAGACAAAAGAACAGCAATGCCAAGAGTTTCGTCCGTTCATTTTATCACTTGATACTGTAGAATTCCAACATCTCTTCCTCTACTGGGTGAGTTTCACCTACTATAATAAGGCAGTGAAGTGGCGGACCAAAATCAACACTAAGTAAATCTTTCATTGAACCAGCAACTATCATCTGATCCTCATTCCCAACACGAGCAACCCCGATGCATTTCGACTCTTCACTATAAGCTGTCAGCCAGTGAAAAGGCAGGCAAAATGATCATCACATTGCAATCCTCAACCCACCAAGCAAGAAGTACAATACAATGAGGATCATATGAATTTTTAGATGCACAAAAAAGGAAAAATAATATTAAAATATGAATTTTGAGAGTCAAGATTCTGCTTGTTAACTAGGTAGTTAATGCTTTATCTATGCCAGTTCAAACAATTAAATTACAGAAACACATATGAAGATCCAAGACTAAGAATCCAGGACCAGCAAATTCATTTTAAATATGGAGTAAAAAGATATAATTTCTGATTGTCCATGAGGATTACAGATGGGAGCTTATATATCATTCAACAATCAAATTAGGAAATCGACATCTATAAGCAATGTATCTTTCACAGCGAAGCTACATCTCTATACCGTGGAGAATAAACCAGCAGTAACATGTAAAAGTGTGCAAGCAAAGGTGTGCAAGGCATAGCATGAGATTTTCCAACAGGCAAAAATACATGGAGGATCCATGGGGGGCGACAGGAACTCTCATAATTTCAATATTTGACAAGAGAATGCTGGTAAATTCTAATATACTATACTAATATTCCTTGTATTGATCTGCTAGTGAGGTCTATGTCACCACTACAATTTCATGTCTATGAATAACAAAATGCAAAGATCCAAATAATAGTTTTGTATGTGTTTAAGGCTTTTATGTTATGTAATGATTAATCACAATAACTTGACATGGATCATCCACGTGTCAAATTTAGAATTTCAATTCCATTTACAATTTTTTTTCCTAAAAGGTTTAGTTAAGTTTGCCAATACAAGAAAATAATAGGCAGACCACAACGTAAATATTCTACAATGATGGAGGCAGGTAAACAGCATACCAGATTCTCTGCGCATTTCCTCAACCTCCAATAGCTGATTTATGGCAGTGTGGATTGTCATGTATTTTGGTGGTTCATAACACTTCCTTCCTCTGGAAATTCAAGAGCCATGGGATACAGAGAGTTGGTATGACAATTTGGGCAAAATGCATGCATATACAAATAAATCATGTGCTTGTGTATGCATATACATGTTTATTCATGCACCTGCATGCGTGTGAGAGGAGAGTTTTGTTTGGGGGGGGGGGGGAGCATATTTTTTTTTAAAAGGCTTGTAAGCACAAAATCATTTAAAAGCCTCTTAATCATTTTCAAGAATTATTATCTTTATATAAAAAAGTTCCTTCAGGTGCATATGCATTGCTAAAAAATGAAAAAACAAAAAAATATAGAAGAAGAATGAAAAATCAAAAATAAGAATAAATATTTTTCACTAAACCTGCATAATGACTCCAAGGAAGGTTCCTTTACACGTATATCTGCAAACATGAAATACATTCCATTAGATAATCAAATATAAATGATTTGCTCAAAAACTCTTTTGAAAGTATACATTGAGCAAACGCATTAAAGTTTTAGGCATAAGGATGGTACAGGCATTTCAAATCTCAAATTTAGACATATTTCTTGAATCATTTCAACAATGCTCCAATCTTGTAGTTAGATTCAAGTCAAAGAGAGAGAGAAAAGAAGAAAAGGAAAGAGAAGCAGGCTTCCAAGTTCCAATTTCTGACATTCACTCTTTTGTGTGTTCTTTCTTGCAATATCAATTATCGATGAATTCACATTCAGTGTCTTTGATGTGGATAAATGATGCAGGACAACCTAAATTTGATACTCAAACTAAGAATAGGATTATAAGTTTCAGATTCCTGGGTTCTGCAACCAGACAATAAATTCCAGCAAAATAAATTTGACTATGGAACAGTTGCATGCAAAGATGACATAGATTTAACAATTATCACCAAAAGGGCCTTTTCAAATTGCAAATACTTCAAAGTTGAAACCAAAGTGACTCTATCGAAATTTATGACAATGTCCATATGCCACAACGCACATGTGTTCTGCTAATTTGATTATTAGGTCCATCAAGAGAATAAGCAATAAGTTATGAGACAGATATAGCCTTCTCATAGCCTCATAATTAATAAGACCATTTCTATGCATGGACCAAGATGCTGGTTGGCATGCACAATCCAGCATGATATATACTGTTTCAGTGCCTTACTGGCATGCAGTACTGGCACAGCACTAGCTACATGCTGAAACTTGGAAGGGGCCTAGAAGCGCCCGCTACCACACAACATTACATTAGGCTCTGGTGTGTTCAAGCAAACAGTGGTTCCAGTGCATGCCAAGCACTAGTACAACACGACGAAGTACACACCGTGCCTGCATTGGGCCGGCACATGACACCTCAGCATGATATATATTGTCTCAGTGCCTTACTGGCATGCAACACTGGCACAGCACTAGCTACATGCTGAAACATGGAAGGGGCCTAGAAGCGCTCACTACCACACAACATTACATTAGGCTCTAGTGTGTTCAAGCAAACAGAGGTGCCAGTGCATGCCAAGCACTAGTACAACATGACGAAGTACACACCATGCCTGTGTTGGGCTGGCACATGCACCTCCATCCTTTTATCTACAAGTTAGGGAGAAAAGGTAACAAACTAGACAAACTGGGAATGGGGAATATCTACACATTTCTAAGGTGTACAATTAGTATGAGAAGCAAGAAAATCTCAAATCTAATCTCCAAACTAGAAGGAGGTAATCAGATTCTGAAATTCTAAACTTTCTTTCTGAATAATAACAGAATATAAAAGCTGACCTAGTATGCAATTGCAAAACTTTGACAGTTTATTACCATCATACAACTAAATACCTTCACCCCACATAAAAAAGAGCTGCTGAGCTAGTAAAAACAGCAATTTATGTAATGATTTCATTTTTAAATTTAGTCTCAGCTTACATTGTCAATATAATGTATAAATTGAAGGCTTAAGAAATATTAAATTAAACAATGTTATTTGCAGTTGACTAGATCCAGCCTCACATAAAGTTTCTAAAAAGAATCACCATAAAATTGAACCACTTAAGTTAAATTCATGGCTTTTCATCACTTATTTTCTTAAATAAAAATGGAACGATGAACTTTTAGTGAATCTCAATTCTCAACAAATTCTGTCTACTACTTGAAGATGGACCTTTTTTCTGTAGTTCCCAACACTGAAACCGACCCTCCCCAAAGAAGAAAAATACACACAAGAAAACCAAAAACAAAGTATGGCTGGACCTAACCTCCATTTTTGTTTGTTGTAGAGAAGAAATGTTTTCAGGGGGTGTAAGGTTGCTTCACGGGATCTTACTCCCCCAAAAAAATATTTAGAAAAAGAAGAGAAAATAGAGAAAGAAAAAAAATCTCCTCCCCCAAAACAATAAAGGTGCTGTGCATATTTGGATCTTCAAAGTCCCAAGTACCATAAAGGTTTCTTTTCCTCTCTTGATTCCTGGCACATTGTGAACCTTCCACTTAATTACCCGCAACAGAATAAAACAAGTCCATCTGCTCTCCCTCAAGCTCATCCATCTTCCCCCATGCAACTTTTTTACCATTTTCTATAAGTCAAGATATAGATTACTGTGACCAGAATTAACAAATCTTCATAGAAAGACTTATAGGTCTACAAATAATCTCCACAATTTTTTTTATCATTATCTTTTCTTGAGCTAAAAGTGAACATTAACAACCTCCAATTATTGCATCTAGGAAAACTGATTTCAATTGATTAGTTGAACAAATCAAGATGACATGTGGATTATTGGTCAAATTATCAGCATATAACTGCAGTAAATTATATGATAATCAAGATATTTATTCATGGGGAACTCACCTCAATTAAGCCTTAATCCCAAACTACTTAGGGTCAGTGAAGAGTTTTACTCAAGGAGAAAAAAATAATATTATTGATCCCAAGTATTTTTAAAAAATCTGATAGGCATATTTACTATACGTTGGACTTGCTCAATAGCACGATAACATAAAGCAGGTTGTTTACACTGCAGAGTTCTATCCACTGAGAGTATAAATTATGACTGCCACTAACCTTATCATTATAATTTGACTACATAGAGGCATGTACCTCCATCAGCATTTATTGACCTTTATTTAATACAACTTGACAGACTGCCCAGAAGGGGCATATTTGGGATATTAAAAGTGGTGAGTATATGTGATTCTGCTGCTTGTGGATTAACTTTGATGCATTATATACAACTGAAATATATGTTGCATTCAGTTATTAGCAGTGCAAAACTTTTTTAACTGGCTATATAGCTACTGTAACCAAAAAAATTGGTTATAGCTGATGCTTTATAATTGTATATAAATTTCTATATGTCAGGCACATTACCAAGACATTTAGATTACAAGAAAGATCAGAGGCATCAGGTACCAACCTAACAGGCAAAGTGTATGCAATCCAAGCTGCCGATTTCTTTGAATCTTTTGATAGAAGCTGTCCGGTTTCCATGTCTCGGTAAAGAAAGGTATAGAAACTGTCTCGCCATAGCGGTAAAGTTGCAAGCCACAAACTCCAACAGCATTCATAACTGAGGCATTGTGTATCACTTTGACTTTAATCCCCAGTTTCCTTGCCCGGACAACAAGATCGGTATGTGTCGTTGCTCTGCAAGCCATGTTAGGAAGTGAACATAATAAAAAACTAAAGTTAATCATACCATTGAAAAAAATCCAAAACATAGACATTTAAGAAACCAAACTATATTGTATTCTGTGAATATTCGATAGCACAGCATGGGTGCCAATACGATAGCACAAAAAACTACCTGAGATTGGCTGACGAATATAAGTACTTGTGTTGTTAAATAATTAATTGAGGCAGCACACTATTTAGTTTCATTAGGCAAAACTACAATTTTATCAAGGAAACTATTAAAAATTGAAATCTCATATTAGAGGGATATCTAAATTTTTGAAGGATGGAGGAAACAAGATAAAAAGTGCAGTAACACACACAAAAGCACATCAAACATGGATATCAACATCAGTTATCCACCTCCAGAGGGTGGACAGTTAAAAAAGGCACCTCCAGAGGGTGGACAGTTAAAAAAGGGCAGCCCAGTGCATGAGGCTCCCGCAATTGTAGGGCCTACGAGGGTCAAATATACACAACCTTGCTCCATGTGTGAAGAGGCTATTTTCATGTTTCGAACCTGTACCACCCAAGTCACAATAGTTCAACCTTACCATTGTGCCAAGGCTCAACCTCAACACTATTTTAAAATCACTTCCTCAAATGACATGTTACTTGACCAAGTTAGAGATTCAAAAGATATTCAAGTAGTTGATTGAAAACCAAAGGCTACATATCCAAATCCCCCTAGAGAACAAAATTTGGATCCAAGTTATCAAATGTAGTGCATTCATGCAACTACTTAAAATGTTATAATTCTGTAGTACATGAATGTTATAATTTATAAGTTTGATGTCCCTGTTCCTTCATTTTTTGAGAGTCTCGGAGGCGAGGTGAATAGTAAAATGGCAAATTTTCCTTTCCAAACCTCACCTACAGCCTCGGAGTTTTAGATTTGCATGAAGGCTAGATAAATGACTGAACCCTAGTTACCCATTTACTTCATAAATTTAATCGACACATGAACAAAGATATGCTTCATTACATATTTACATTTAGTACACTCTTCAGTGACAATTTAAAATTCTAAACGAACCAGGCTCTAAAACAATAATTCGGGGGACACTAGTTCGACGACAGGATGTTTAACATGTTTGTGTTATAGTCATAGTAAATTGCTATTAAAAATCAATATCTAGAGCTCACGTTCATATTAGTCTTCTAGTACCATTTAGCATCCTTAAGGAGAGAAGAATTGCCCAGTATCACTTCACTAGATTCATGCCCGACCTTGGAAATGACTCATGGTCATAATCCACCACTAACAATCTTATTTTTGCTTCCATTGTGGCATTCTTCGAGGCAACCGTAAATATACATGCAAGCTATAACGTAAGCTATAATGTAAAACTTCACAATACGAAGAAAATAGACACATTATCACATGCAAAAGAACCCCGCTTCAATACAAAAAGGGGGGAAAAAAGAAGAGAAAAGAAACCAGAGGAAAATTAACCGTACCCAAAAGGATCTCCCACAACCAGGAAAGCAACATCAGATTCCGAAGCTTCCGACAGCATGACATCCGCCCGCTCTTCGACCATCTCCCGATCAGCGACCGTGATCTCTTTTCCATAGAGTTTCTCCTAAAACGCACGCCAAATAGAATCGAATCAAATACTCCGTCGTAATCCGATATGAAGATAAAGGAGGGCGAGGAGACGAGAAAGGAGGCGGCGTACCAATCGGGAGAGTCCGTCAGAGGAGATGCCGAAGGACAGGAGAGAGGTGTAGGCCTCGACGTAGACCTTGTGGCAGCTGCGGACGGCGTCGAGGCCTCGGAGGGTGATGTCCCTCTCGTTCCCCAGCCCCAACCCCACGATATATAGCATCCTCCTCTTGCTCCTCCACGAGGACTGGGAGAAGACCGTGGCCGCGATGGCGGAGGCGAAGTCTTTCTATCTTTTGCGATCGAAGCGACCAGACCTAGGCGGAGGCGGTTTTATTTTATTTTTCTTTTTTACACCTGCTACTCGCGCTAATCTGGTGCGAGCACTACCATTTAAGCCAAAATAATAATAGTAATAATAATAATATACAACAAAGAAGATGTCTTAATCAACAATTTTGTCGATCTTTTGGTATACATGCACCATTTGAAAGTCACCACACTCTCTCGATAACCTCCGAATATCATTTAGAAGCGGGTGATCTGTCCCGTCTAGCCTTTTTTATAAAATCCGCTCAATTACCTCCGCTGAGTCTTTTTCAAAAATGATGTTTCTAGCCTCTATCATTCATCTCATATAGAAGATTTTCTCTCACACAGCTCTGATTCTACCTTAGAAACTAATGCCTCAAAGATATGCCACCTCCATAGCAATCGGTCTGAAACCGTAGTTTTTGATCACAAATACAACTCTAGTATCAGACAGACTATTGTTGAAGTGCACCTTTAGTTGGCCCGGTGAAGGCCGAAGGACGTACCTTCGCGATATAGGGGCAGAGGGGGCCGCTCATTAAGCTCCTCAAGGCACAAGTGTGGTGTGGAAAATCGTGCAGCTCCCAACTGGGGCCCACAACAAAAGAGGCAAATTCGGATGCGGGTGCGCCTCATCCTAAACGTGCGGCTGGGATACGTCTCTCGGGAACGAAAGCTCACCCTCCCTGGAAAAGGAAACGAAAAAAAGAAAAGGGAAGCCATCAGCCGCGCTCCCCAGGCAGAGAGGCATGGCCATGGCGCCTTTGGTTCCCAGCCTGCGCTCCTCCTTCCTCCTCTCCTCTCCCCAAACGAAGCTCTCCCACTCTTTCAAGCCCCCCACCACCATAAAACGCGAGTCCGTCTTCTCCTATCCCCGCATCAGAGCCCTCGAGCTCGACCAAAACACGGTACTCTCTTTCTCTCCCCTCCTCCTTTCCACTGCTAGTATTAACCAGCTGGGTCTCATTTTTTTCTTCCATCTCTCTCTATTTTTGAAAAAAATCTGAACGATGTTTTCTTTTAGATCGTTGCCATCTCCGTTGGGGTCGTCAGCGTCGCGGTGGGCATCGGGATCCCTGTGTTCTACGAGTCTCGGATAGATAATTCTGTTAGTTTCTCCTAGATCGTTACTGATAAAAATAAATGAACAGATAAAAGGTTTGGGAGTTTGATGGTAGGAGGCTTTGTCTTGCAGGCTAAGCGGGAGAATACGCAGCCTTGCTTCCCATGTAATGGCTCCGGTGCCCGTAAGGCCTCATTTACTGAAGATTAACTCCACCTTTTCTTTAGCTAGTAGTCCTGGTATCATATTTTTTTCTATCAGTTATGAATGACAGCTCATGGCCGAGTTGACTCTTCTTTGCATTCTTTTGGCAAAACTTTCTCACTTGATACTTTTTATAAGCTGAGATAATATATGATCAATTTAAGTTTTCGGTAATTATTTGTTCCGATTCTACTTGAATAAGAAGAAGAAATTCATATGAACTTTTTCTTGCATTTGTTTTGATAATTCAAAGTTTGATCAGGATAGCTTACCTCAAAGTTGATTGAGAGACATCCTCATTAAGATTCGTTTGTTAATTTAAAATATGTTCTCTAAAAGGATAGAAATATTAAAGAGTGCCTCTGGATGGAAAGCAAGCATAATGGATGACTTAATGGATTGCTGCTGAACAGTTGCGCAATCATTTAAAATTGATGGGATTTGAAAGGATATAAAATAGAGAATTTTTTAGATTAGTTTTTATTCGTAGACCAACATTGTTAAGCATTGTGATCTGGCTCATAACATAGCACTATAAATATATCAAGAGTTTATATGAAGTGAGAGCGTACAGGACTTTGGGCACATCTCTGTGAAACTATATAACTTAGTCGTAGAAGAGCGTATTGAAGAAGACTTGGAGTACAAAAAATAGACTTTTAGTCATAATTGGTTTTAGATAGTCCACAATTCCACAGGGTAGGCTAGATATGACCTCACCATTGTTGGTGGGAGGCGAATGCAAGGGTTGAAAATGGGAGGGGAAGATTAGAGAAGATGCGAACAGAGCACTTAGAAATAAAAAGATGATACTTTGTGCTTTAGAAGACATGGTCTTAGATAGGAAATAATGGTGAATGAGGATACATGTAACCAAGGTTCGCCATACCGGTACCGAACCCCGTATCGGTGCCGCACTAGTATAGGCGTACCGAGTGTCGATACGGTACGGTATGCGGTATGCCAGGCGTACCGATATTGGCGTACCGATACCGGTACCCATCGGTACGGATACGGTACGTCTGGTACTGACTGGTACCGATTGGTACAGTATACCATGCATGTAATCAATGTGGTCGGGTATCGAGAGGATTTTGTGTATGTTTCATGTTATATTAATTAAATCCTGAAAAAAAATAACTGCGGCGGAGCAGGGACTGAGCCGCTATGTTCTTTATGCATAGAACCTAGTATACGTCTAGCATGCTAGATCAACATGGTTGGCAAGTGTGAGTATGATTTTAAGCAGTTTGATTTCACTTAGACATGATGATGCCCACGGCCATGTGCAATTTCAAAGATTTTATATAGGGTGAAAGCATATGCTACCCAGGTTTTTAAGCACTACCTGATTTTATGGAGGCACAACAAAATATTTAATGAGCAAAACTGATAAATCCATTAGTACTTACTTTCAGCTGCTAGATATCCACTAAAATTGAGTTACAAAACAGAAAATTAAGAATCACCAAAATGGTGACTCTGTTGAATGCTGAGTTCTCACCATATCCTCTGTCTCGTAGCTCTGTAATGTGGAGTTATAGGAAAGGGCTGGCAATAGTTAGCCTTCGCAAATATCTGATAGCTGCACAAAATAAATTCAGCACGAATCTTTTAGTGTTCATAGAGATGACAATAATGTTTTTGTCTGTGATAGCGAACTAGTAGTTGCTTTAAAATATTCTCTACCACTTTGTTTGAGGTTTTGTTCATATAGCCACTGTTTTCATCCTTTATAATGGACTCCGAAATTAAAGGTAAATTTTCCAATGATAGAGGATAATTACAATTATAAAGCAAATGTTCTTCACAAGAATTGGCTGGATAATCAGAATTCATCATCTATGAACTTTCATAAAAACATATGCACTAAGAAGAGTTTTTAGGCACCAAAGTGCTTTAAAGTATCATGGATGGTTGAGATATGTGGTTCGGAATATGTGATAGGCATCCTATATTTAATTCCAAGATCACTATGTGGGTATCAAAATATACGAATTGCCTTATAAACAAGAATTTGTGACATCAATTTCACTATTTGAAGCTCTAAAACAAAATAGCCATATAGGGGGTAACCAAAAAGTTATGTTACATAACATCACAAATACGTTCAACAGTCTTCAGCAAGGCAAGCAAGAATTTCACACTGAATATGCTAGTTTAACATGTTGACATCAATATGCAAAAACAAGTATATTACCTGTCATGATTCATTCCTGATCAAACATTTTTCCCATCAAAATCAGGTTCTAACAATGACAATCACAATTGTGAAGGCTCAACTAGCTGATAGGTGTCCTGGTTTCACATGGAAGGCATTGAAAATGTCACATATGTCAGATGCCAATAAATTTGTAAATGTTTTGGCACTGCAATATAGAGTAATGATGCTATATATTAATCAGATAGCGTATTAACTGTTGATCGTTATACTGGAAGAGATTATTGTAACTGTGGTAATATATCTTTATTGCTGTTACACACACAAATCCACATATTTAAAAGAGGTGTAAGCTTTTTATCAACATAACAGTTTTTTCCTTTATATATTGAGTGTCTGAGTTTGTATGTTTTCTCAAAATGAATGTCAACATACAATCATCCGAGAAGTTTTTCTGGAAATGGTTGATTTCCAGAACAATGCAGGTTTTGCACAGGAACGGGTAATGTGACTGTAGTTCTTGGGGGAGGTGAAACTGAAGTCTCACGATGCATCAATTGTGAAGGTGCTGGCACATTAACATGCACCACATGCCAAGGAACTGGAATCCAACCACGTTATCTTGATCGCAGGTAAAACATCATCCGAAATTCAGTTGCAGTCATCTTCCATATGAGATATTCCATTATCCACATAAAAGTTTGTGCAGGCTGATCTAATAGATGGATTTCGTTAATTCGTTCTTCATGACATAAAACTATATTCATATAGAGGAGAGATGCTGTAAAAAACTGGGATAACTCTGCATGCCCTAGAAATTAGTAGTTTTGATTTGATTTTTGTATTAGTAACAAGAATCATTTAGTATGATGATTTAAGTATCTTGAAAGATATTTATGACATAGGATGCTGACATTTTTCATATGAGAGCATATGCTTTGAGGTAAGATACTTCCACGTAATAAAGAACCATCACTATCCTAACAATCTATGAATGTTGAAACTATCACCTCCAAGTTTGCATGCCTAGTCAGTTTTTGGAAATTAGATGTTTCCTTTTCCCCGATGAAACATCATCTGCTTCTTAAATAATTTTATGAAGATATGGATGAAGATATACCCTTCATCGAGGTTCACTAAGTAGCGAGACCTAAGACATGGACTTTGAACACAGTTTAATATTTCAAACGAACATAGGAATTAATTGTCAGATCAAACGAACATAGGAATTGCGTTTTCGTATCATTGGATCTCTAGTACTGTTTTGTTTATTCCTCTATCTATAGTATTACTAAAGTCCATCCAATCGATATTAAACTAGTATTTATTTTCAAATATTTTTTTGTTAATAATTAAATTTTTGTTAAAAAATTTAGCTACTGAAAAGTAGGAAAAACCTACTGCACAGTTGTAAAATGTTGGATATTAAAATGCTGCACCTTGATAGTAGATCCAAATGATCGTAAAGAGTTATATGATAGGTTGTCATCTAGGTCAATGTAGAGTTATAAGAGTACCTATGTGTTCTTTACAATAATAATTTTAATATATTGCACTTTATTATTTACTAGAATTGATTTCTCCATTGTATTTTATCAATAGGGTCGTGTTCATATATTTTGGTAGAGACGTACCTGTAGATATTGTTTATCTGCTTTCACCTATCATACTTATAACTTTGTCAGTGAAGACAATTAACTTTTAGATTATTTTTATTATGTAGTAGATCTAGTTAGACCTATGATTTATGCAATGCAGATATATATATCTTTAATTTGTTGACAATGATATATTTTTTTTTTCCTCTCTTTTTTGTCCATGAAATAGGGAGTTTAAGGATGATGATTGAAGCCTTAACTAGGGGGTAGTTGCAAGCTGAGGCAGTACAAGCACCGTTACAAATTTGTAAAACACAAGGGATCCCCATTTACTCAAGGAAGATCATCTTTTGGGATAGTTTCTCTCATTCATTTTTGGAATATTTTGGGAATTCCAAGATCATGTATTTAATGTTTTTGCAATTATGATTGTTATCTCCCTTGATGTAGCCATAGACATTAGTTCTTTTCTTGAATCAGAAGTTTGTTGTTCTAAACTGGTCATGTCGAGGGAGGTTCAGGTTGTATCTTTCGCACAAAAGTATGATTGGTCTTGTTTTGCGAGGCCACCATTGGATCATACTCTGTGCAGATCTTAGTGCATTCAAAACTCCTGCATTCATCTGTTGCATATATATTGAAGCAATTATTGCACATCCAATGATAGATTTGTGCGGAGAAAAATAATTTTTTTTCGTACGGACTCAAAAGATGCAATCCAACGGTGGATACTTGCCAATCCTAAAAGATACAACCCCTGTCAATGAATCCACTCCTCTTTCTTGTGAACACGCCCTCCATATCCATTCATCCAACTAATACTAATGAGAAAACGGCTCCACGGCGAACGTGTCACAAGATTATTGGTTGGCTCGAAGCGTCGCTCTGACGTTAATTATTATACCAAAACCGCAATGGCGGCAAGGACGGGGTTTGTAAGCTGGCTTCGAGATACACGCACCGACTGCCAAATAAGAAGAAACGGGGGAAGGGAGAGGGAGCTGCGGGGAGAGAGGGTGGGGGAAGAGAGGACAAGGGAGGATCGACGCTCTTTTGTCGAAGAAATAGGTACTTTTCAGGATTCGAAGGCCTTTAATTTCTTTAGTCCAATCGCTCTTCCGTTTTTCCTACTGGAAATCGGAGTTAAATTAGGGTCAATGCTAGGGTTAGGGTTAGGGTTAGGGTGTTTGAATAGTTTTGACTACTGTGTTTCTCCAAAGATGAACAAAGTCGAGTTATTTATCAGGGAATCGTTTGGTTTTTTATGTGCTGAATCGTCTGAAAATACAACCTTGGGTTTTCTTCGGCTAGAGTTTCTACAATATGTATTGTGCTGTTGATTTCTTTGTATAATTAACTGTCATTTTGATATTTTCTTCTACCACTGCTGATACCATTGAAATCAAATATGAGATGCTTAGCTGGTTGATATTGAATGGAAAAACCGTTCTTTTGAATCTAACCATAATAGAGCCAGGGCGTTTGTGCGTGGAAAGAATGAACTAAAAAAGGAGAGGAATTTTTAGAAGCTGGAGCCCATCCTCTTGTTGTTTGCACGTGCTAATACTAGTTAATTTGTGTCTTACATATATGTTGAGAAAAGAAGCTGAAAAAAAAAAACAAAAAAAAAAACAAAGAAATTGTTAATGTTACCTATAAGATAGCCATAAGCTTTATGCACGTAGCTCATGTATTCCCTTTTGTATCTGTTTGGGTTTTGAAGCCAGTATCTCACAGTGCAAAATGTTGTTAAGTTTGCATTGGAAAAACTTCGAGTGAGAGGAAGAGCAACTAAACTAGAATGGCTAGATTATTGAATCAGAGCAAGAGCCGCAGCGTTTAGGGCATATCTTGTGCCGGCAGACCTAGGTGTGAGCTATGCAAAGGTTACCAGATGGCCAATTGAAGGCAAGGGTTCGACTATTAATGGGCCTAGCCTAACTCAAGGCTTTTTGAGTAGGGTTGTCTTGTATCTAGGCCAACCATGGGTTATATAAGTTTGGGTCTAAGCCTGCTAGACTTGGGCCAATATTTCACTCAAAAAAGTATTTCAGGCGAAGTTTGTGCAACCTTCGATTTTTGAAGCTTAGTTTAGCCAAGATATCACCAGCATGGATACAAGCATGCATATATACATGTATACATACTAAAATTGTTGAATCGTAAAAATCATCATCACCAACCATTGCAGATTTGCAGCTATGAAGGTCAGCCAAAGACTACTTAGCCCTAAAACCCATGTTAAATTTCTTAATCTCTAAAGCCATATCTTGGTGCTCTTAAAGTAAGTCAAAGTCAAGGGCTTTGTCCTTAATTCTAGCGAAATATCTCTTTCTTCTAGACTTTTCTTATCCTACAAAGACCTGGATGGATGGAGACTAAATTAGGGGTTTTTCTTCCAATTTGTTGACCTATGAGATATTTCCTCATATTGGCCTCGCCAAGTTGATTTTGGAGTATCAATAAAAGCAATGGGGGGAAATAATCATGAATATAAGGAGGTAGAAGGATTTGTTGTAATTGGTCCTTAGGGGAGTTTATGAGTTGATTGCTTAAAGGTGTCAAGACTTTGGTGGCTACTTTCAACTTTAGGTTGCAAATTGGATGGGTAGAGGAGCATAATTCACCTTTCTGACCAAGGGACTTATTCTGATTCATAAGCTGTGGTGGATGAAATTTTTCATTCAGTCTGAAACTTTAATCATGGACTTCCTGCTAAAAAAGGGACCTCAGAAATGACCTGCCAGTTAAGTGGCAATCCCACTCATTAATAAACATTGACTATAACTATCAAGCTTCATCCTAACTATTCGAGACCATCTTAATAAATCCTTCCCCTCCATTCAGTTCTTGTAAGGGCTACATGCATTATCGTTGAAGAGATGTTTGATTGCTAATTTCATAAAGCTAGTTAATTGAAAACCTATAAATAAATAAATTTGTTATTCTGTTTTCTGAATGATCTCTTTCTTCACAATGAGTTCGAATGAAAGGTAGCCAAACAACATTTTTGTAATTTGTCACTATGAGCCATAATGAACCAAAATCTTCAGAAAATTTTTAACTCAGTTTTTTAGTTTGCACACTATTTTTTTCCCTACATAAAATGGTGGAAGGATAGAGGACATAGTTTGTTTAGCAGAGCCAGTGCATTTACAAAGTGATATGGATTAAGCAAAACTGGTGTTGTATAATATGGAGAAGTTAAAACTGGTGTTGTATAATATGGAGAAGTTGCTACTTGATTTGTGATAAATGCCTTATGGACAAAAAAGTCCAAACGAAATTTGTATCGTATTTGTTTATGGCAGAGATAATGTGGACAAGCACACAGGAAATTCTTGATGTGTCCATGTTAGCAGGAATTTAGAAATCAGAAGATTCCATGGTTGCAGATTGACTTCTTCAAAGGATGACAAGGCTGCTATTGACTGTGGACTAGCAGGGAACATTCTAATTAGTTTTTCCTGTTGAAAGCAAGCTTCCAGAGGTGCAAAAATATTTGCCGAGTATTACTTGAGCAGAGTTGTAGATTTTGTCTAGGGATTAAGAACTCAAATTTTTTTAGCATTTGTATCCAGTTGGCATTCTCATCTAACTCATTAAGCTCTCTCCTGTGCAATATTAGATTTCAAATTATGTGCATGTCTCTACCATTTGTCTGTTAAACACAACTAGCAAGTCCAGCACATTCTTCATTGCCTAGTTTTACTGAAGATTTGTCACTAGTTATTGAAAAATATGAAAACAAATGATAAAATCGTACAATTCTGATCTCCTCTCTTTTTTGTTTGTTGCCTAGTATTTGTCCTCTTCAACAGCAAACCTTCTCATCGTCTGTAAGCATCACAAACATAAAGAGGTTATGGAGGACTGTAAGGAAGGTGTGCTATTGATTTTTAAAGCTCAGCTTAATCAAACAAACAGTGTGTGGAGGCATGAGTTAGAATGCCACCAATCTCAAACTGAAGCATTACAAAAAAGGGCATTCCAAAAAAAAAAAAAAAAAACTTATGGAGGTAAAGGCTAGCATCAAGTTTTCTGAAGATAATGCAAAGAGGGAGTCCGAACATCTTTGGCATAAATTCAAAACAACTGCCACATTACTAACTTACCTGAAGTCGAAAGCAAGAATTATGGCTAATCCACATCACCTGGCCCGTGCTTCATGTGGGTTCAAGCATCAAAAGGGGTGGGACTGGTTGACAGATATGGAATACCTCTATCTGATTGGTATAAGGATGTTGATCTTTTGTTGTTTGAAAATTCAGATGAGGAAATACTACAGCCAAGTGGCAATGAGCCTGAATCTATTGATGCAGATGATGGAGCATAAATTGGTGAAATGCTAAAGTCTGTGAAAATGGTAATGATGTCATGCAGTCTCATGCCAAGAGGGTTATTATGGCAGAAACTGAAGCTTCCATTGAAAAAGAGAGAGTTAATCTAGGCATGGAAGAAATCAGAAGGAAGACACTCCAAATTGATAGCATGTCTGCAAAAGTTGAAGAGATGTTTAAAATTTGCAGTGTTGTGCAAATGATTGTTGAATGAAATGCAGCAAAAAAGTTGAAGAAATGGCACAGGAAACACCTAGACAGCAACAACGAGCTGCTGAAAATGAACAAGAGCTTTGTCATGTAAAGAAAGATTTTGAGGTATTGACATCCTACCTTAGCAGTCACATCATTGTGAGAGAAACCACACTTTCCTCAGAAAAGCAATTTCAATCAATGGAAAAGCTTTTCGAAAGGTATCATCATATTGCTTGGCTTAACTGGTAGTGAATTAACTTCAAATGCTGTGATTTTCCTTGGAACTGAAAATCCATAGTTTTCTGAGCATATCCGTAGCTATTCTATGCTTCCTGCATTCCCTTTTACATTCTCCAGATGCAGCATGGCTTTAGTACCACCTTGATAGTGTAGCAGCTAAATTTGGATTTGATAATGGTCTACAATTTATAGTCTCCTAAACTTGCATATGACCCACCACAACAATATGTCAGTTATAGAGGAGTCTTTCTATCTCCTATTGCACCTGTCATATTTCTTCTTTTGATTCACCTTCAGCTTCACTGTGTCCCTGAAGTTTAACTGCTTCACATGTAAAGCCGGTTTTGCTTCTTTGAATTACTGCATGCTTTTGATTTCAGCTAATCTTTTGATTTCAAAAGATTAGCTAAAATGATGGTTGAAGATGCATGGCCACAAAAAGAGAAGCACGGGCAGAAGGATGCACTAGTTTAAGTCACTGAGGTGTCGCTTTGCTGACAACTTGATGGAAAAGCTGACTTACGGGAAGATGGACCTTGTGAAAACAAAGCAACAGCTTCAAAATCTCTACCATTGCTAATACACAATTGCAGGCTTATGAGGTTGGTGAAGCAACATAGCAGGGTTGGCAATTTCTAGATTGAACACACTTGAAATAATTAGGTTTGTTTATGAGCTTTTTATATTTAGGTCGCATCTGGGTTTGAGACTCGTGTTAGGAATAATTATCGCATGACAACTAATGGCTGCAATGGTCAAGCCATCCAATAGTGTTGGTCCATGTCATGAACGATCTAGTGGTAATGGTTGCAACTCAAAACCAAATCCACTTGAGCTTAATTAAGGTGTGCTGCCATCTAACAGTGCATGATATTTGGTATAACCCTGATGTTGATAAGGTGGGGAGGTTGGGCTGCCAATGCATGATCTTTATGAGTGCCCATGCCTCCCAAGTATATTTTCTCTTCCAATCATGTTTCTTTTACTTCACCTTAAATGCTATCTCAATCTCACTCTTTATCTTAATGAGAGGGTGTGAGAGAAAGAAAGAGATGGAGACTTGGTGGATTCGATCAAGGACCTCACCTCAGAATCTCACTCCAAAATGCTAGCTGGAAGGTATTATTTGGATTATAAGTATTCAAGATTTACCCAGTGAATAACCGATATGGGACTAAACATACGTCTGCACAGATCCTCACATAATGCACTTACTCTTTCCCACGGCCTTTCCCATAATAAACACCGATTCAACTTCTCCATATCTTACGAAATTCTTCCTTTGCTTCACTTTGACCTCAAATAATGGAACCTAATGGCCTCACCATATATGTATCCGTGAGAGAAATAGATAGGGACTACTCATCTATCCCATCTTTTCAAATATATCATGTAACTCTTTTTCCTGGAGTCTGTCAATTTCCTTTTTCTCATGGACCAGGGCTCAAATTTCTGGCAGAGCATTATTAGCTCATGGTGGGACATTGCTTGTTGGCACTGACCAGATGCTGCCACTGGCTCTTATTGAGATGAACTGAATCGCTCAATTGCAGATGCCATGTCGGAGTATGTTGGCTCTCGTTTTCATTAAAGGCCTATGAGTTATCCTTGTTTCCTAGTATGCATTTCATTTATCTTTACTGTGGCTCTCATACTGCCTGTCGTGCTTCCTGAAGCATCCGAGCCATGCCTACTACAGCTTTATCCATTAGACTGATCTTATGTTATGTCGGTGAGAGTTTTATGATGATACAATAATAGAGGGAGATATAAACATGTAACCAAGAATTTTGATTATATGTTATATATGTGTGAAACATTTTGCCACAGCCTAGGGCCGTGCTTATTTTTAATGCATGGGTTTCTCGCCTTGTCTTTTTAACTTCCTCATAAATTCTATCTCATCTTTCTGAATCCTGAGATGGTTGTCTATGACTTTTTAGTAAACATCGAGCAATGCCCTATATTTCTTCATATTTAAAATTTGTTTCTGCAGAAGTACCATTTTGATGGAGTTAATTGTGGTCGTTTATGGGTTAATTACCAAGATTATTCACTTAGAGGTGGAGAAAGTGCTAAAGGAGGCTGAAGTTCAAAATCTTATGAAAGAGAATGTCAGGCTAACTGCTATGCTTGATAAGGAGGAGGCGCAATTGCTAGCTGTGAATGACCAGTTAAAGTTCATGTAGGGCTGAAAACGGATTGGATATTGAAATATCCATATTTGTATCCAAATTTTTTAACGAATACAGGTATGGGTATGGATATTAAATGGATATCAAAATTAACATCCATATTTATTCTAAATGGATACAGATACGAATCGGATATTAAGCATATCCATATTTGTTATAAACATATACGAATTGGATATTAAACATATCCATATTTTTTATTTGAATATGGATATAAATAGGATATTTTGGGGATATTAATCAAATTTGAGCAAAATTCAATGATAAAAACTAGCATTAATTAATTGAAAAAATATAATTTTAATAAGCATTTATTAATAATAAAAACTAACAATTTTAAAGGTTGCTTTTCACGGAAGTAGACGGGATATATAGTGTCTCCAAAGCATCTTACAGCTATAGCTGGTTGCAATCGTCGAGTGGAAACTAGAAAATGGATGGAACTTTCGAAGCCCTAGTTGTTTGAAGACGACGAAGAGAAAAAAGGGGCGAAACAGACGAATGAGAGGTTTGAGTCTTTCAGGCGTGCGAGGTGATTCGAAGGATTTTATTCGAATTGGGTATTCCGTATTTAGGTTACTATCAACGGTGATCCGATATTTGAGTTTTTTTAGTTTAGGTTTGGTTAATTACTTAATTGGTTTTCTGATTTAATTTAACTTAAACTTTTTTTCACTTACTCTTGTATCTATATCCGTATGCAAAAGATTTTTGAACTGTTCGTATCCAGATCCGATCGAATCAAAAAAATAGTATTCGAATCGGAGTTGGATACGAAAATAGATACAGTCGGATATAATCTGACTTGCTTTCATCTCTAAGTTCATGACATTGAACAATCCTAGCATATATAGTTCATGATGTACCATCAGAATTTTAACCTCAGGTTGTCTTAAATTGTGATTGTAACATGCTGTTTGTTCTCATTTTGTGAATTACATATCCTAACAAGCAACAGATCTATTATTCAAAAAGACATACGGATGTTGAGTCCACCATGCTTGCTAGAGCTGGGGCAATTTGTATCAAGTGCAGAACTGTGGCCTCTGATAGGACTGCACACTAGAATATGCATTGTCAGCAGTGCAGACCTATCATTTCATCCTTGTTATTTCCATTATAGATTGGTTGGTTAACATTTATCTTATGTACAATGTCATTTTGTACAGGAAAGCTTGAAGGAAGAATGAAAATTTGGGAAAAAGAGGATGGCTGACAGGAAATATAGGTGATATGCTTATGAAGCGCAAACCTTCGATCCTATCTTATATGTTATCCTGTCATTCTGATTTGGAACTCCAATATGTTAAAATCCCTGATAAATCAAACCTGCAATATATATATTCATGGTCAACTAGTGACAAGAACTTTCTTAGAAAATAGTTGTGTTTGACGTTTCTGTACTTATCCGGTACCAGTTTATGCCTTTAGCCCACTCTGTGCTCAACATGTTACTGTAGGGGCATATTGCCATGGTAGTTTACATCTTGTATATATTTTCTTCATGAAACCTGGTCCTTCCTAACTAGAGAGTAGCTGAAACCTTCTGCCCATGCCACACTTGCTCTGTGATCTTGCATCCTCATTCTGAGGCCACCTGTAGCTTTTTATTCAAGAAAAATACATTCATTCAGTAATTAATGCACCACATATCGTTTTCTTGAATCTTCAAATCATGCATAAATACCTGATAACCAATCACCTGAAGTACTGAAGATTGAGGTTTTTGAGTAAAAAAGCTTCCCATTTCCAAAGTCTTATCAAGGGAAAAAAATTAAGGGCTCCACTGATCGAATTTCTTTAAGCCTGAGCTTAGCAACATCATGATTTCTTATTGGAGAGGAGAAAAAACGTTACTACGGAGTGGATTTCTACAGTTATTCGTCTTGAAAATCCTCCAATGCGACAACCTCCCACTCTCTGGCCCGCCCATTACTACCAATTTTGGGAAAGATGCACTTGATTTCAAATACCTCCCATGCACCGTTGGCCATGATTTACAATGTCTAAATTTCAGAAAAAATCATGAGTCATGTTTTTCTGAAAGTATTTTACTTAAGCAAGCGGAAATGGATGACAGCAATATATTTAGCAAGCTGAAATACATGATAGGGCGTCTAACCTGAGAATCCAAACCATTAAAATTGATCTGGACATCTATAAATGCATATAAATAATTCAATAACTATAAATTAAACGAGAACATGGTATCATACTCTTTAGAATATCCACTTATTATCCACTTGATGTGTATATAGGAAACATTTTTTTTATTTTTTTCAACATGTTTATTTTCTTTTTTTCTTCACAATTTAAGCATTCAGTGGTGATGTAGATTTTCATGTTAAAAAGGACCGCTGTTGGTTTAGTATAGAAGTGTTTGGAGCCAATCACTTTTGAGTACTCACCCAAGGACACACTTGAATTTTCATGGTTGATATTAAAATATTTTGTAGCACTGTGTCACAATCCAAGACTTCACACAAAATAGCTAACCGGAAGGTATTTTTTGGGTTACTTAATCCTGTATAAGTATCCAAAATCTTCTCAGCGTATAACCGATATGAGATTAAACACACGCTCGCACAAGTTCTTACACTGTGTTTTGAACATATAGCTGGGAAGTTATTGGCGATATTTGTTGCTCCTGTTGCTTTCTCTGGACTTGATTTTGTTATAGATTTCTTCGTTACTTTTATACTATTGCCTGGACAGCATGACATATAGACTAATGGCTCCACTATTGGATAGGACTCTTTTCCTAGTATAGTCCTTTCCACACGAGATTTCTCTGGACTATATAAAGGAGCAAAAGAAGAAAGAAAAGTGATAAAACTCGATGATGCCTATCTAGATAAAGAACCAAATGATTTATGTCACAGCAATGGATTGCTCCATTGCTGTGTAAAATTATATCAAGTACATTCGTAGGAGCAGAATGGGGTCTATTATATTGCATCATCTCAGGTGATCTTAGAGGACCTAGCGTGTTGGAATCAGACCTGGACGATGAGCAATTTGTTTATCTTTTAAGGATAAATTAGTTGAGAGAACATGTTGATAGCTCATCTAGGTCAGATTGAGCAGAGGCTGACTCGGTTAGAGAGCACAGCAAAGTTTCTGACTTTTTTTTTCTTTTTACACCAAGAAAACCTTTATATATGTGAGAGCAATAATCTTCAAGGAAAAAGATCATCGAAAACTTACAGCAGCTTGCCAAGCAAGGGTTAGATTTCAGTGTTGAAAAGTTGGCAAGTATAACTTTTAGAGACTTTGATTCCTGCAACAGCAGGTTTATATGTGATCTTCACATAATTTGGCTGTATTTTGATGATTCAATTGATGATAACTAGCTATTAAGGATCTAAATATCCTATGATTGAGAACCCAATCAATGTTTCAAGCAATTTTTACACTCTATGTAGCTAGTCAAGAACACGAGGAACCTGAACGACTACTAATTGTAAATTTTAGGTTTAAAGCTGTAAAAGCCCACATTTTATTGGGCTTGGGATACAATCCGACCCATGAGAAGGTGGAGGGAGACTCCCGATCGGGTCTTCTCCCTCCCCTGTTTCAAACCCATCTTCCTCCTCTCGAATCCACTGCAAGAGGAAAAAAAAAAAAAAAACAGAGGGAAAAGGGGGATTAAATCTTACCTAAATTGAACCAAACTCCATCTATAAAAGATCCCTTTCTCCTCATCCTAGGGCATCAACCAAGTGCCGTTCAAAAGAAAAAGGAAAGAAAAAAAAAAAAAAGGGGGATCCGTGAGATTGGGTTGTTCGCTGCCGATCTCGCCGGAGGAACTCGCCGGAGTCAAGGTAAGCATCGTCTCCTCCTTCTCCTTTGTCTTTGGACCACCGTCACCTTGGAATCCGGCCGGCAAGCCGCCGGACTGATGGAAAAAGCCGAGCTTCTGTTCAGCCTTCTCCTCTTCCGTTCCGGCCGGCCGTCGCCGGGCGTGGCACCGCCGACACCGCCACAGGCCGACGACCAGGGGGCGTCGCCGGCCGTGGGCCACCGGCGGCCGAACCCCCTTCTCCCCTTTCCATCGGGAAGAAGGAAGAAGAGAGAAAGAGAGAGGGTCTTTCCCCTCCCTTTCTCTTATTATATATTTCCTCTTATTATATTCTTTGTTGTTGGGTTCCCTTCTTACATTTGGATCCGGGGAGATCATGGCTTTGAGGACTCTAGATAGTCTTGGGATGCTAAATTTTAGAGGACCCTTTAGAGGATTAAACAGGGGTCCTAGATCATCATATATCTTTGATAAATTTTAATAATGACTTGGTTCTGTAGGGGAACAATCTATTGGACGAGAGGACGCTGAGCAGAGTCCTGTGCATTCCGGTTCATAGATCACCGTGAGGACGGTGATTAGTTTGTTTGAGTTTTCAACAAAGGGTAAGATTCCTTGTGCGTCAATCCTACATGATATAAATATTTTGCACTATATATATGTTTGATATGCTATGATCCAGACAAAGCAAAAATAGTTTATATTAAATTATATTTTGGTCGTGTTGGCTTGTGATTGGAATTATAATGGATGCATGTATGTGTATAACCTATATCTGCATAATTGGATTTATGGATGTGGTGGCATGGATTAACCATGTTATATTGATTGCCCTGTCACGGGCTGGAAACGTGACCATGGTTAGTCTAGGTCGGATAAAGTGGAAAAGGGAATGGACGTGTGTTTGTGAATTGATTAAATGAACAGGGACTTTGGGCTTATCTCGTTATTATTGATTGCCCCATCACAGGCTGGAAATGTGATATTATCGATTGTCCCGTCACAGGCTGGAAATGTGATACTATCGATTGCCCCGTCACAGGCTGAAAATGTGATACTATCGATTGCCCCGTCACAGGCTGGAAATGTGACACTATCGATTGCCCCATCACAGGCCGGAAATGTGATACTATCGATTGCCCCGTCACGGGCCGGAAACGTGACCGGGATGTAGCCCAAAGTCGGAAAGATAATTGATCCGGATCAAGTTAATAGAGAATGGAAAGAAAAAGCATTGAAAACATTAATTGAAGATTTTGAGATATCGTATGACGTATCACACATGAGTGGCTGGATTTTTGTTGATATTTGACTTGCATATTTATACTGATTATTCGAGCTTTTGATAGTCGGTATATGATTTTATGATATGTGCATTGATTTGTCATGGTTTTCGAATTCATATTATTATTGTGTTGGTTTGGATGTGTAGGAATTCTTACTGGGCTGTAAAGCTCACCCCCTTCTTCTTCTTTTTCTTTACCAGAGTTGCAGGATGCATAGATTTGGATGGGATGGGCGCAGAGTGCAAGTACCAGAGTCATTAGTTAGTTAGTTGTTTATCCTTCTTTGATGTTGATGAACATTAGAAGATCTTATAATTGAACTAATTTGTTTATTTGGACGTGTCGGATTTGTCTATTTGAATTATCAATTTCTTATGGATTTATTGAAATTTTTGTTAATCATAGGCCTTGCATGATCTTTAGGGTACTGCTCTAGAGCTCATGCGGCCGGTCGCGTGCCGGACCCGGGTGCTGGGTTCGGGGCGTGACAGAGTGGTATCAGAGCTTAAGGTTAAGGTATCTTAGGGTTTATGTTCAGGTGAGTGTGAGTGGGGATATGATAGGAAAACTATCAGAGCCTTGGTTTATAATCACTTGAGATTGTAATAGGAATGATATTGTAATCTAAGCTTTAAGACCACTAGGGACTATGGCCTTAGTGGCATTAGAGTTTGAGGTTTAAGGTCATTGGGGATAGTGACAAAATTGGAATCCGAGCATATGTTTAAGATCACTAGGAATTGTGATAGAAATATATCATAGCTTAAGGTTATGATCACTTGGGACGACATGATAATTAAATTCAGTGCTTAAGGTGTAAGATTATTAGGCATTGTGATAAAATGTAAGTATTGGGTTTGATATTCTACAAGTATAGAAGGACTGGATAAATTGTCTTTGATCATAATAAAAGAGGATTAGACCTAAGGCAAGGAAGGTTAGCCTTGGCATATTGGTTATATCATGTTTAGATGTTGTGTAAGTGACCTGAAAGTTCAAACATGATATGGGTGTAGATGTGATAGCACTTTTGGTTTTGCTGGTAATTATTAGAGTAGAGTTTGTGCATGGATCTATCATAGCATTGGAGTGAGCTAAGAACGATTTTTCATAATATTAAAGCAGATTGTTCCTCGAGGTTAAATCTGTATATGAGATTATATTTGGTATTGACATATTTGGATATTTTAAATAGGTGTATTTCTATTGGTGGGTTAAATTCTTAAGGCTAGTATGCAAATTGGTGGAAAATTCTAATTACTTGAATTTGTATATTCAGATTGGGCTACTGAATTTTTTTTCATAATTGTTGGAGACTATTGGATGTGTTAACTTGAACGCGAGTCTAGATTTATGATCTAACCAGGAATCTTTGTAAAATACAATATTGAGTAGAGATTTCGATTTTGAGATGCTTATATGAGTTATCACATGTAGCATTGATGTTAAATTTTAAGAATCTTAGTGAAGAAAGATTTGGAGGATAATGGAGTTAATTCTATTCATAGTAATATTGGCTCAATGACTTCTAACCCATTGAATTTGAAGTAAATCTTTTTTTTTGGAAGAAAGATTAATCTAAATTATGTGATTGAATTGCTAAGGAATCCAGAGTTTATTAAATCTGGATATTTTAGATTCTAAGTTGTGGAGATCATGTAGTGACCTTAAACTTGACTAATGGTTTAAGAGTTAGTTATGGTAAGTATACTCTACATAAATTGAGGACAGAGAGATCTGGAGGTTCTGCCCAAATAAAGTTCTAAAATTTGAATTTTTCTTACTCCTAGTGCAAAGTGATTTTCGGGCATAAATCATTTAGAAGTTTTAGAGTATTTAATGAATTAAATCAGAGTGCGCAGCGGAAGTGTGGTGGTTTGAGTTATTTTGAAACAGGTTAAGGACATTAATATTTGATCTAAAAGGTATTATGATGGAACACTTGAGTTAGTTTCTAATAGAGGAGAATGTTGTTGATTCTATGGATGATCTAGAGGTAGCTATGTTGATTCTATGGATGATCTAGAGGTAGCTATGTAATTTTCACCTGTGGGTTCTTCTATTGTTGACAAGTTTTGGAAGAACCTTGGGCATCTTAAATATAGCATTAACGGTTGATGATTACTTGGTTGGGCGTAGACCTGCAATGTTTTAACATGAATCTCCTATTTGTTGGAATGATGTGGGCGAGAGAAAATTATTAGGCCCAGAGATAGTGTAATAGACCATAGATAAGGTGCAAGTGATCAGAAAACGACTTCGTACAGCTCAGAGTCGTCAAAAGAGTTATGTTGATAATAGGAGAGAACTGAAATTTTAAATTTGGGATCATGTTTTCTTGAGAGTGTCACCCACTAAAGGAGTGATGAGATTTGGGGTTTGTGGTAAATTGAGCTCTAAGTATGTTGGTCCGTTTGAGATTTTGGATAAGGTTGGAGAGGTGGCATATCAACTGACTTTATCACCGGCTTTATCCAGTGTGCACAATGTTTTTTATGTGTCAATGTTGAAGAAATACATCGCAAACCCGAGTCATGTGGTAGCATATGAGCCATTACATCTTCATGAGGATTTGACCTATGAAGAGTTCCCAACACGAAATCCTGGACTGAAAAGATCAGGTACTACGGCATCGAACCATTCCTTTTATGAAGGTACAATGAAACAATCATTCGGAAAGAGAGGCTACTTGGGAGGTAGAAGAGGAGATGAAGGTCAAGCATCCGCAACTATTTGAAACCTCAAGTATGCTAATTTCGAGGACGAAATTATTTTTTTTAGGGGGGGAGAATGTAAAAGCCCACATTTTATTGGGCTTGGGATACAATCCGACCCATGAGAAGGTGGAGGGAGACTCCCGATCGGGTCTTCTCCCTCCCCTGTTTCAAACCCATCTTCCTCCTCTCGAATCCACCGCAAGAGGAAAAAAAAAAAAACAGAGGGAAAAGGGGGATTAAATCTTACCTAAATTGAACCAAACTCCATCTATAAAAGATCCCTTTCTCCTCATCCTAGGGCATCAATCAAGTGCCGTTCAAAAGAAAAAGGAAAGAAAAAAAAAAAAGGGGGGATCCGTGAGATTGGGTTGTTCGCTGCCGATCTCGCCGGAGGAACTCGCCGGAGTCAAGGTAAGCATCGTCTCCTCCTTCTCCTTTGTCTTTGGACCACCGTCACCTTGGAATCCGGCCGGCAAGCCGCCGGACTGATGGAAAAAGCCGAGCTTCTGTTCAGCCTTCTCCTCTTCCGTTCCGGCCGGCCGTCGCCGGGCGTGGCACCGCCGACACCGCCACAGGCCGACGACCAGGGGGCGTCGCCGGCCGTGGGCCACCGGCGGCCGAACCTCCTTCTCCCCTTTCCATCGGGAAGAAGAAAGAAGAGAGAAAGAGAGAGGGTCTTTCCCCTCCCTTTCTCTTATTATATATTTCCTCTTATTATATTCTTTGTTGTTGGGTTCCCTTCTTACATTTGGATCCGGGGAGATCATGGCTTTGAGGACTCTAGATAGTCTTGGGATGCTAAATTTTAGAGGACCCTTTAGAGGATTAAACAGGGGTCCTAGATCATCATATATCTTTGATAAATTTTAATAATGACTTGGTTCTGTAGGGGAACAATCTATTGGACGAGAGGACGCTGAGCAGAGTCCTGTGCATTCCGGTTCATAGATCACCGTGAGGACGGTGATTAGTTTGTTTGAGTTTTCAACAAAGGGTAAGATTCCTTGTGCGCCAATCCTACATGATATAAATATTTTGCACTATATATATGTTTGATATGCTATGATCCAGACAAAGCAAAAATAGTTTATATTAAATTATATTTTGGTCGTGTTGGCTTGTGATTGGAATTATAATGGATGCATGTATGTGTATAACCTATATCTGCATAATTGGATTTATGGATGTGGTGGCATGGATTAACCATGTTATATTGATTGCCCTGTCACGGGCTGGAAACGTGACCATGGTTAGTCTAGGTCGGATAAAGTGGAAAAGGGAATGGACGTGTGTTTGTGAATTGATTAAATGAACAGGGACTTTGGGCTTATCTCGTTATTATTGATTGCCCCATCACAGGCTGGAAATGTGATATTATCGATTGCCCCGTCACAGGCTGGAAATGTGATACTATCGATTGCCCCGTCACAGGCTGGAAATGTGATACTATCGATTGCCCTGTCACAGGCTGGAAATGTGACACTATCGATTGCCCCATCACAGGCCGGAAATGTGATACTATCGATTGCCCCGTCACGGGCCGGAAACGTGACCGGGATGTAGCCCAAAGTCGGAAAGATAATTGATCCGGATCAAGTTAATAGAGAATGGAAAGAAAAAGCATTGAAAACATTAATTGAAGATTTTGAGATATCGTATGACGTATCACACATGAGTGGCTGGATTTTTGTTGATATTTGACTTGCATATTTATACTGATTATTCGAGCTTTTGATAGTCGGTATATGATTTTATGATATGTGCATTGATTTGTCATGGTTTTCGAATTCATATTATTATTGTGTTGGTTTGGATGTGTAGGGATTCTTACTGGGCTGTAAAGCTCACCCCTTTCTTCTTTTTCTTTACCAGAGTTGCAGGATGCATAGATTTGGATGGGATGGGCGCAGAGTGCAAGTAGCAGAGTCATTAGTTAGTTAGTTGTTTATCCTTCTTTGATGTTGATGAACATTAGAAGATCTTATAATTGAACTAATTTGTTTATTTGGACGTGTCGGATTTGTCTATTTGAATTATCAATTTCTTATGGATTTATTGAAATTTTTGTTAATCATAGGCCTTGCATGATCTTTAGGGTACTGCTCTAGAGCTCATGCGGCCGGTCGCGTGCCGGACCCGGGTGCTGGGTTCTGGGCGTGACAAAAGCATCGGTACTCTTGTTTCAACACGGCGATATGCTGTGTACACCTACTTACTCATGCCATAATGGAAAGAATATGATGATTCATTGAACCATTTGGATTATATCCTTGACTTCAGCTAGGTTCTTCTAGGCCAGGTTGCGACCAACAGCAGTCTCCTCTGAACTGTGAGGGCCTATAGCTTGATGCTGTCTATTTGCAACTGATATCTGAACATTGTGCACTTTACCTGACCCCAACTAAAGCCCTAGCATGTGCAAAGTGGCCAGGCAGGCAGGCAGGCAGGCAGCTTTTGCATTGCCACTGTGATTTCCTTTCAACTTAGGGTTAGTGCAGGATGACAACTGACAGGAAGAAGGGCTTCTTATTCTTGTTTATTAAATGGTTTGAATTCAGCTTCTTGGATAAGGATGCTGAGATGTTTTTTCCACTTGGCTTTCTTCCAGTCAGACATAGGGTCGCTCTGTCTATAGTTTCTGGGTGCATACAGGTTCATTGGTTGACCCTCTGAAACTCCCTTTCTTGCCTCCTCCTCCTCCTCCTCTGCGAATTGTGCTTACTGGAGTATCGAAAGGGCATTGTAGGCTGAAAGAATAGAACTCTAGAAGGCACATAAATAAATTTTTAAAGGAAAAAGGGCCTTTTGACGAGCTGGTATTGGAGTTCATGCTTTTCAAAAAGGTTAGGGTTATCTCCCACCGTGGTTCTAGTGGATTTAGTTCTCGAAGTAGTGTCTCACTTCCACTTTGGTGTTGCCCTTTTATGTGCCTTTCATCAAAAGTATAGTGGAATGCTGAGGTTCTCCCTGGAAACATAATGATTTTATTGAAGGTTATCTTCACAGTTCATGGGATTGACTTTTCTTTGTGAGATCCTCCATCACAAAGATGGCCCGAGCACTGTAACCATGTAGCAGCTAGTCCCTTCCAGGGATTAGCTTTTATGAGTCCTTTTGTCACCGTCCATTGTCATCAGTGGTCTTGTTCTCGATAAGTGCTTGCTTCCAGTGGATGTAGAAGGTGCACCGAGAGAGAGAGAGAGCCTTTGAATGGTGCCAAGAGATCCCTGAGGACTTTCTGGATGCCAGAGCTCTCAACAAGCTCTGCAAATGCTGAGGGGAAAGTAACTTTCACAAAGAAGCCAAGCCTAGACTTGGGTATACAGATAAGTGGCAGAGTCATTTAAATATCCACAGACATTTAGATGCCAGCAAGAAACTGCACTCTCTTTAGATTCTTCTGACTCACTGGTCTTCGCCCAAGTTGTCACATGGAGCTCTTATTGTGTTTTAAAAGCAGTCACCTTTCTGGCATTACAAGAGAAAAGCCACAGCTATGGAGAAAGTTTTATGAGAGCCCATGCCATGTATCATTGGGGAGGGAGCAGCCGCACACCACCATACGATCATTGGAAACACTTGGGGAGGGAGCAGCCGCACAGCACCTTGTGAGGCCCATCTTTAACCCCTCCCCAGTGTTGAGATTAACAAGGTGTCCTCCCAAAAAGAGGTTCACGAGTGTGCAAAGGGGGGAATCATTGAGTTGATCTCTGACAGGTCTTTTTCTCTGTCTTCCTCCACTGCACATCCATTATCTTCTCATAGAACGATGTCCAAACATGGCTCTGTTCTGAGACTCCACACCATCATCATTCACGATAACTGTGTTCGCCCAAAAGAGAGGACATGGCCATAAGCTACACATAGGAACATAGCTGTTTGAGACATCTCCAATGATAAAAGCACTTGGATTTACTGATCTTGCTACTGGGATGAACTTATGGTACACCTGTGGCAAGTAAGAAAAACTATAATCTCACAGGCTCGTACTCAGGTCATTCATTCATAGAAACATGGGAAAAGATGGAGCCTCTAAGTTCAAGGATAACTATGGATGGGCTGAGGTGTTCAGATTGACAATGTGGGCTACTTCTTGTCCCCTAGCTGTTGACCTTTGTGTGCATATGGACATATGGCTGGGCCTACTGACCAGATACTCTTGCTCTTGTGAACTTTCCGTGATCATCTTTAAGCAATGTAAGGATTTGCATAAACTTGTGGACTTTTCGCATTATGTAGCCACTGAGCTTTGGTAATTTAGACTTGTAAAGTAATATTTGCTGATTTTGTTGTTGGCCGGAGTTGGCTGAGAACTGTGAGCTTCATCACTTCCTAGCTTAAATTATAGGACTGGTCTTGGGCTTAATGGGAGCAACAAGACAAATTGGTCGTTAAGTAACTTTTTTTTCTTTTTCTATGCTAATTATACGTAAAGTGATTTGACATTGATGTCTGATTCTCCTAGAGTCCACAGACCTTCGATAAAATAGATAGGAGATGACCCCTCCCCTAGATTCTCTCTTTATCCATGGGCTTTAGGTAAACACTGACATGCTGTATCTTGTGTTGATGATTTTCAAAGTTTTTTTTTTTTTTAATTATTTCACTTCCCTTGTATGGCAGGGTATTCCATTTGTTCTCATTTTATTTGTAAACTTCATGATCTTGACGGGTCTGTCTATTTTGTTTTTGTTGGTTTGATAGTAACTGAATTGTAATTCTCATATTTAAATAGTTGTCTTTTGACAAAAGATGTTGCCATCAATGATAGACATTAACAACGATTATGGCATTTAGTGATCATCTATTTTTCGTAACCATTATTATAAGTACATGAACAAGCTTAATAAGCATGCACCGTGTGATTTCACTGTCAGTATAACTGAGTGTTGTTTAATTCCAGTTCTATCCAACTCAAAGTTATTCAGCACCAGCAACTGGAATACACAGTGCTTATAAGTTCTCTGGCAATCAAAGAATTATTACAGGATCGTGGTTTAAGAAGATAAATGAGAATCACTACTCTAGGTACAAGGAATGGTCAAGTTGCAATGCCAATTTGATCCAATGAACAATGCTTGGAATTGTGCCGGTTGATCATTTCCTTGTGGATTGGAAAATGTAGAACAAGAGCATCATCATTTTGCTACGCATAGAAGTCTCATTTAGAACCCATGGATGTGATCTGGAGGTTGGTAGAGCAATGCTTTTGCTAAATTTTGCTGGCTAAAGAGAATGTGAATGGAACAGCAGGTTCAACTTTATTAAGCTGCCTGCCTGCTCGATCCTCTTATCCTGCACAACTCCTCCCATTTCAATAGTAGGCTCCGTGAATCACATTATGAGACCTTGAAGATTAAAATTTTAATATTGGAGTTTCAATTTAATGTGAACCATGTGTAAATTAATGTTTTATTCCTTGGAGGAACTTGCTACAGAATTTTGAAACACTAACTAATGGGAACATGGATATATTTTGTTAATTTTATGGTTTGATGAAAGGATAATATATAGATAATAACTCTTAGGACTCATTTGGTTCATAAAATGCTTCATATTTGGTTGAAATTTTTAAAATAAAAAGTAGAATAAGATTCCCACATTTCATGAGAAAAAAAAATCATGTGGGATATGGAAAAGTTCAATTTTCATTGGTTGGAAATTATTTTTTTTTCAAAAATATTCTAAAGCTTTTAGATAGGACTGGGTAAGGTCTTTCTTTATTAAAAGCATAACGTATATTTTATGCAATCTTTCTTAGAAAGTAGATGCTTAACTAAATATAAACCCGCTACTTTCTTATGGTAAACTAAACATGCAAAAGCCATTTTCTCAGACATTATATATCTAGATATCAGTTTTTCAGAACAAAAATATTTCTGTAAACCAAATGAGCTGTAAATATATCTTATTTTTGAATTACAAGGAGCTTAACCGGAAAAACAGGATTGCAGTTTATGCTCTTTAGACTCCATCCATCGAGCTAAAAATGCAGAGAATTTGGTAGGACCACGGCATAGTGCACTTTGCTCTAAATCTCTTCTGATCTCGAATTCCCACGTTGTGATAGACGCATGGCCGATGGCTCCAAAGGATAGATTCTGGGCGGTTCAGGTGTCCTGCCTATAGCTATGTCTCACTGAAATGAGGGACCAATCATTGAACGGCCTACGCATTTACTAGGCACTGGCTTTCTCTTTCCTTTCCTTCTTCCCTTTCCTCAAGCCCTAAAATCCCTCTTTCTATCATGCAAGGGACAAACCCTCAAAAGTGGAGGATTCACGAGCACTCTAGAATCTAGAGTAGGAGGGGAACCCAGCAGATAGAAGCTTGTTTCTTTATTTATGTATCCATACAGGACATTGGGCTACAAAGAGCTGTGTGTCCTTCTCTTCTTTTCACTCCCCCCATCTATTGATTTCTACATTGGACATATGGATATGGTATACCCAACTGCATTGGAACTCTTACAAAAACAACAACAACAACAAAAAAAATTCAGAAGTTTGAAAAACTTCAGGATTTGTCAATTGAAAATCAATAAAAGATTAAAAAAAATGTAAGGTTGTTGAATAATCTTTTGGTTGCTCACATGAAATCAAATTTGGGAGAAGTCGAACACAGAAAAATGATGGAAAAGGAACGCTGTCGACGGTATATAATAACAGTAGTGCTTACAATTTGTATATATTCATTTGAAATGGCCGTCAATAATTTGTAAATAATACATGGAGTAATTGAATATTTCTTGATACATTGAATTAAAAGGATAATTTGAAGAATCATTTAGTGAAGAAAAAAAATTAGAATTGTCTGAGGATTTTTTTTTCAAAAAAAAAAAGCTTTCCTAAACACAAGACATCCACACCTGATTTAGATTTCCACCAATCTCCATTTTTTAGGGTAGTTTCTAATAAGCATAATAATAATTAAAAAAAATCATCAATTATATTAGGAAAATTGCATCAATAACCTCCCATTTAGGAAAGAAGAAAGAGAGCACAGAAACAATTATGTACCTTTCTGTTTCTCTAGGCTTCATCACGAGCAATCCCTTTCTTTCACCTCTTAATTCTTCATCCAAATATATTCCAACACTAAAATCTTTTTTTTGGTAACGGAAGGAGCAGAAGCTTACCATTAATATATGACAAACAGTCTACATACCAGTTCACACCTGTTACAAACCACCTGTGAGTGATACTCCCATCTAAATACATTCCTCTTACCACCAGCTCTAACTAATTGGCCTTCACCATTTCTGATGAAAAATCCAGCAGCCGCTTTATCTAAGCGTCACGGCAGGATCAAAGTTCACCTTTTAAGGTTCCAACCACATGATTGCTGTCCTCAAGCACATCATTTCATAGGTCACAATAGTTGTTTCCTCCCTCCATAATTCCCCTTCTAGTGAATAGATCTTTGCATGGAAGCCTGTTCATGATGTCAGGCCTATATAAGGACCACCCCGCTCATGAATTGAAAAATTGAATGATTGAATAAAAAATCCTAGCCTCCTTTCTGCTTCTTCTTCTTCCTCCTCCTCCTCCCCTTTTCTTCTTGCATCTCTATAACCTTTTCTTCCTGCGTCTCTATAACCTCTTCTTCTTTCTCCTTTCTTTTTTCTTCATTTTTCTCTCTTTCCTCTACAGTGGTCCGCCATCGAATATGAGTAGTTCTAGTACTTGGCCCCCAAGTTAACTGACCAGACCAGTTTGTAAGCGCTACCGGCATGCAGCATATATATCTTGTTCATCACTTCAGTTGAGAAAAGGTCTGAAAGCATGCCCACATTCCAGCCCCCAGATGATGACATCAAGTTACTGACTTGTAGATCTTCTAGTTGGGCATTCATGTTGATAAAGGTTGGCCACTGATTGAGAGAAAGGTTAGATATCCATGGCTCTCTTAGCCCTTAGGACATTGATTGACTGGCCATTCCCAACGAGCCACGTAAATTGATGCTGTATGGTGACTCCACTCTCACATATTTTCTTCAGCGCCGAGGTTTGGAATAGGATGACCAAGAACCAGTGAAATGATACTTAGCCATAGCGACCTTAGCCCGAAGAGTATTGGGATTAATTAGAAATTTGTGCCGCAAGCTTACATAAGCAAGCTCGCCTCCCATTATGAAGAGATGCAATTCCAATCCCACCCTGAACTTTCGACTTGCATTTGCTTTCCCATGCAATGAGATGCAGACCTTTCAGAGTGGAGTCATGGCCCCAAAGAAAAAGCTCGATACTGCCTCTCTAGTCTATTGATGAAGCCCGTAGGTACATTAATGCAAGATAGACAATAGAGAGGTAAAGATGATAAAACCGACTGGAGTAAAGTTGGTTTGCAATTCTCGCCATCACCTTTTCTTCCAGAGATGTGAAGGCGCCCTCGAGCTTAGTGGTCCTCCAGACAAAGGGATGCCAAGATATTTCCAAACTTCTTGTTGCTCGGTCATGGGCAAAAGTCTCCGGATTTGGTTTTTGGTTGATCTTGGGGTAGCTGGGCTTATCATTATTTGGCATTTTGATACATTGATTGCCTAGACTCACACAGCACAATAAGCATCCACAATGGCTTTGAGACGGCCCACATCCTGAATCTTGGCTTTGGATACCAATTAATAAACAGTCATCTGCAGACAGGATATGCGATACTATTGGACCGCCTCTTGCTAGTATGTAAGCTTTGAGGATGTTTCTCTGCACTTCATAATGAAGTTGGATAGAACTTCAGATCAGAGAATAAATAGGTAAGGGACAGTGGACATCCTTGACGTAATCCTCTAGATGGCCGAAATCATTGTCTTGGAAACCCATTCACAAGAAGTGCATATCGAGAATTCAGTATGCATGCATGCAACCAAAGAATGAATTTGGAGTGAAATCCATATCTAGCTTCATCAGTACTAGACCTCTGGTAGGGGGTGCCTCATCAAGAGTATGCATAACTTCTCAGGCCAGTAGAATATCGCCTGTTATACTTCATCCCTGAATAAAAGCTTCTTGCTCTGCCGAAATCATGGTAGGTAGTAGAGGCTTCAATCTGTTCACTAGGACCTTTGCCACAATTTTATAGACTATATTGCGCAGGCTGATTGGTCAATAATCAGTAACCTCTATTGGATTGCTCTTCTTTGGAATAAGAGGTATGTATGTTTGTTTCCATGACTCAGACATCATAGCATGGTCAAAAAATATTGAATGGCAAGAATTACATCCTTTTCAACTAAGTACCAGAATTTATGAAAGAAGAATGCTGGGTAGCCATCCCTTAATGGCTTCTTCAATTCCTCCACACTCACCTCTTTGTCAAATCATTGTTTAATTTGATCCTCTGAAATCACTGGTGATACCACAACGACATCCATTTCTTGCACCTCCAACGTATAGCCCATCATTGTTGAAAATGCTGCAATAGTAAGTTGCCGATTTCAGTTGGATCTTCAACCAATTCACCTTGGTTATTGTGCAACCTTGTGATTTCAGTTGGATCTTCAACCAGTTGCTTGGGACTTCTGCCGCCACAACATCTTTTGCATATAGAGGTTTCTATCTTAAGTCCGAAGCGATATGTGTTGCAGCTCAGTGAGCTTACCTTATTGTGATTCCAACATTTGAAGGTGGTAGATTTGGTCATATAATTGCTGGCCCCTCTAGAATATATTACCCACTTGATGCTTCGACCTCATAATAGCTTTCCATGTATTATGTAAAAGTAATGATAGTTTGATCCCCAGAGAATGATTACCCTCACATCTGTCACGCTTGATGCACAACATCATGTATACCATCACAATGCAGCCACATTTTCTCAAACTGAAGAGGCACTGGCTTCTGAATGTTGCTTTGTGATACAGTAAGTAGAATGGGGAAGTGGTCCGAGGCAAACCTGGTAAGGTGGGATACTCTAGACTCTAGATAGAGATTCAGCTAGTCATATGAAGCGAAAGCCCTGTCAAGCCGTTCCCAGAATCTGGCCAAGCTTAGCCTATTATTGCACCAAGTAAACTTCGGGCCATTATATCCCAAATCAATCAAGCCAGTGCACTGAAGAAAGGATCTGAACTCCCTAATTTCACAGTCCACTAGAAAGGGCTTTACTCCTTTCTTATCATCGACATTTACTATACAATTGAAATTGTCTATAAGAATTAAAGGGAACCCTAAGGACAAGGCTGACTCCACTTCCACCCAAAGGCCTCTGCGCTCAAGGCCATCGGTGCTCGCATAGATAGCCCTCAGAATCCAGGTTGGCATCTTATTTTGCGAAACAACTCCAAAAGCAACTTGCCGATTTACATGAAGGAAATTTATATTACCCCTATTCTTGCGCCAGGTCACAATGATGCCCCCAGATCAACCTATAGCCGGGATCATATAGGTATTCCAAACTGACCCCATGACCCTTTGCACTTTAGCTAGGCCATTTTTTCACATAGCCTAGTTTCCAAAAAATAGCAAATATCTGGATTATGTTGCCGGATGAGGGAGCTGGTTTAGTTTACAAAGAGGGGCTTTATAGTTCCATGTTAAGATCTTTATGGAAAAAGGTTGTTTGATGCAGCTGAACCTTCATCCGCTACACCAGTTGATCGTTCAGTATAACTAACCTCCTCGTCTGTAACACTTCTGTTGGTTGAAGTGCTGCTATTGGAATTCTTGGGCATTCCATCATATGTGGATGTGTCTCCAAGTCGGTTTTGTAATTGTTCAAAGTAATCACCATGAGTATAAAAGAATTACCTAGTTCAGAAGGTCGGTTGGCTTCAATTCTTTGCTCTGGTTTGCTAGCTTGAGGGGCAGGAGTTGCATGAATCATCATGCCAGAGCTTTGCATTCCCCCTCCTACTGGCCTCCAAACCTCTTTACAAGAGCTTCTATGCTTCAGAACAAGCGCAGTGGACATTTGTTGCTTGTTGCCGACCCCTTGAGTGCTTGATTCCTCCCGCACCAGTACCTTTGTTTAAGGTAGGGACTCCGCCTCAGAGGCTCGATGGAGCTCCACAATGTTGGTCGAAGACTGTTTGCACTTTTCCTTCACTCCCCCCACCCCAACCGTTGGTGTTGTATTTCCGGTACAACCACAATTTCCATTATATGTGTTCCCTGTGGCTCTTCCAATGTATCTATCATCAGTGCTTCAAATTGGAAACCTGATCCTACCAGTGGATAGGTTTCAGGTCTCACGGACACTGGTTTTGATTGGCTTCGCTTCATGGTTTTTGTTGACTGCATCCATGTAGTTGAGGATTGTCCACCAGTAGGGGGCTTGTTGGCCCGGAGTGGCAAACCCAAGAGGGGGAGTGAATTGAATTTTATAAAATTTTGCAAAAATAAAATCAAATCTCCTCAAATTTTTAAATCTAATAAAATAAACTAGATGCAATAAGTATAGCAAGTAATAATCACAAATATACAACGAAATATGAAAAATAAAGAGTGAAGGGAAGAAAAGTAATACACGACAATTTATAGTGGTTCGGTCTCCTTGTGAGCCTATATATACTCTCCAAGACTCCTTCCCAAGATGTAATCCACTATGCTTATCCAAAGCTTTACAAAATGCTAGTCTTCGGGGTGTAAACAATCTTTACACTTGATGATATCGGAGCTAACCCTTGGTTGATCTACTTCCTCAAACTCTCTCTTGTTTATCTAGAGTACAATTCTCCCAAGCAATCACTCTCTATCACTCAAGCTAATAAGAACTCAACAACTCTCTTACAATACTTAATCAAAATAACAAGAATAAAAATAATACAACTTATCTTTCAAAAATAAGCAAATATAAATACTACACTCAATTTCTCAACAAGAAAGGCTTTTTACTTGTAAGCACAATACTTTCTTGATTTTTCTTCAATTCTTCTTTAAATATTGATGAAGATACTCCTATTTATAGGCTTCAAGAGTTCATAGTTGTTGGTGTTGAGAAAAGACCAAAATACCCTTGAATTGGGCTCCAAAATTTGAATTTCAAATTTAAAAATTCTGAGTTTCAACTTTCTGATTTAATATGACAGATTGGAGCCTCTGTTTTTCCCTTCAAATGATTTTTTTCTGCACAGGCTATAGAAGGATGAAAAGTAGATCTGTGAGTTGTCTATTTGCCATAATTTTTTTAGATTTTTTTTCGATGTGGTTTGGAAGATGTAGTCAAAATACCAAAGCTGGTTCTGAAAAGTTGTCTGCTACAATTACTCCATTTTGCAGCTCTTATTTTACCTACTAGAAGTTAGATCTAAAATGTTTGCATAATATAAACTTGTAGATATATGAGTCTAGTATAAGATAATCAAATTTCGTAGCAATTTAGTTAGTACATCTTGAGATATGTCAAAAAAACTAAGATAATGTTCAAGGAGTGTATGTAACAATCATGTTACTAAGAATAATTCATTCACTTGAATGTATACCACTTTCATTTATATAAAAAGTAATATTTAAAAAAGTATAAATAACTAGTAAAATATCATCATTAATTATTAATCTAATTTATATTTATAACAATCTTTTATGAAGTGCAATGCCAACGATGTATGCATATAAAACAAGGTAATATGCAATATACTAGCAACACTTTGAAAATCTTCTTAATAAATATTTGCATAATATTTGTTATCGTCAAAATCAATCTTATAAAAATTTAGTCTAACAATGAGTAGGCGATCTTCTGGACTCTTGTGCGAAAGAGGAGGATATCGGTACCCTGGCTGCATGGATCTAGGGGCCATAAACTTGTGTGGCCTCCTAATTCTTAGCACAACCTTTAGGATTTAAAGGTTCTCCCTATATGACCACAAGAGTAGCAAATATCTGGCAGTTCTTCGTACATGAATTGTTGCCATATGAACTTATCTTTCACTCTAATCTGAGCCCCTTGGCAAACTCTCTTCACCACATTGATGAGCACACTGGCATTCCCTTTCCTGGTGGAAGACTCAGTCCATTCATCAAGATCTAAGGAAACTCCGGCTACTGACACAATTTTGAAGATCTTGTCCTTGTCCCAAAGTTTCATGGAAAGATCTGGCAGCCGGATCCATACCCTAGCTTGACGGATTTCATCCCTGCCAAGGTTGAAGTTGGGTCGCCAACTTTCAAAGGCCAGCAACTGCCCAGCCAAGGACCGTGGTCCTTTGGCCAAGATTCGACTCTGGATCTCCTCAGAAGGTAGATCAAACAATAGAGCCTTGTCCGAGAGTGATGAAACCTGGAAATGGCCTTCCACGTTCCATCTAGATTTCATCTCTTTCTATACAAATTCTACTAGAAAACCTTCACTCAGGAACTTACCCACCAATGTCGCTTTCCATCGAGCACATGCCTTGTCGATGTCCTTCTCGGAAAACGCCACTTGTGAGAATCTTTGTTCGGCCGTGGCTTTGGAGGTCACCCATCAATACCTTCGCACTCCTTGAACAGCCTAGGCCAATGACTGTTGACTCGGCTGCACGAACTCTCTTCTTACTCGCCGCACTTAGAGGGGGCAAGCCATTCACCCCTTTTTTGCTTCAAATCTGGAGTAGTCGAGGTGCCAGGAGTGGCAACCCTCTCCAATCAAGGTCGATTAGCTTCCGACAAGCCGTCTTTCTCCTCCTCTTTTTTCTTTTTTTTTTTTTTTTTTTTTTGTGCTGAAAACGGATTTTCATGCAATAAAGTCAAAAAACACTAACTCACGAAGTGCCAGTGGCAGCTCCCCATCCCCCACTCAAAGGGTGTACCCTGAATGATGAGCCGCAAAGGCAGCCATCCAATCGGCCGCCCCATTGGCTTTTCTGAATATATGTTTGACATGGATGGCCACCCCAACCCCGCACATCATCCTTATATCCCGAACCAAGGGGTGGTCTGTGCCCTCACCCCTCAGCCCCTCCTAGATCCAACTGATGACTGTGGCCGAGTCGCCCTCTAGGACAACCGAGCCAGCCTGCAATACCTGCCTCGCATATCGAAAACATGCCCAGGCAGCTCGTAGCTCTGCCCCGGAAACCGACGTGCCGAACAACTGACAGTCATCTGCTGCCACCACTCTGGAGTGCGGGTCCGTATCACAAAGCCCGCACCACCTCGCGCGCCTCCATCCAGAACCGATCCGTCGAAGTTGACCTTGAGGAAACTCGGGGGGTGGGGGTTCCCAGGTGAAGAACACCATCTGAGAAGCTGCCGGAGCAGATAGAGAACCCCAGGTGTCCCGAGCTATCAGAGGTCCAGCTGAAGAAGGTATGATCTCCAATGCCTGTACTCGCGCGAACACCGCTACAAACCTCGGTGATACGTTGCGCTCACCAAAGGTGCGGGCGTTCTTGGCCAGCTAGATCTAATGAGCTGTGCAGGTCGTTGATACTCTCTTGACATGTCCGAGGGCGGGCCAACCACTGCTGTATCATCTATAAAAATTGAAGCCTCCCACACCAAACCTTTCGCGGGATTCTTGCCCACTGCCATGCCGACCTGGCCCACGTACACTGGAAGAGCATGTGGTCGTTCGACTCCTCAACACTGCATGTCTCGTAGAGGGGTTTGTCAACACCCTCGCCTCTGAAACCCCTTTCTCACTCATCGTAACAATTTTGCACATCATACTCCTTTGTCCGCTAAAATCTTTACATGAAAAGACATGCCTAGCATGCTTCTTAGGGAATCCCATTTTCCAAGCCTAACCAATTATATTAAAAAAAAATCCCAATTGAAAATTGAAGCAAAAAAGAAATCATAAAAATCATATTTCGATTGAGTTTACGTTTGAGTCTCAAAACAATTATCATATTCATGCTTTTTAATGGACTGCGTACTCTTCCTTCACCATACAAAAAAATTTGATGAATTACTATATGCGAGTTGCGAACAAGGGTGGCATGTTAAACTAATTTTATGCAAGGGGAGACATTCTGGTATAATTATGTCCGAATGCTTGTCACTTCTGATAATATCAAGAATCTTCCACGACAGAATGATGCTTGTGTGCAAATAAATTAAAATGCTCCAATCTCATTAAGCTAAAATAAGAATAAAAGAAGCATGAACATTTTGGTCGATGGTTGGTTGGGGAATAATGTAGATATGCCGGCAGTCAGGAACTTGAAGTAAGCAATTAATCAAGCTGTTTAGTAAATATAAGGATCAAGCCTGTGGAATAAATAATTGACAAGGTTGGTGGTGGAATCTAGTTGGATTAGAAACAAAGTCCAAGGTCATCCATCTCCTTTGCCCTTTGTTTAAGGTACCTCATCAACCTCAAGCTTCCATGTTTAGCTTCTTAAAACCTTTGATTCCGCCGCCCCTTATCCACAAATCTCACACCACAGCCACCCACTCCAGCCACCAACCTCTGCCTCCACGTGTCATCATCTCACGGTGCTGGCCAACGACACGTTTCACCTCCCCCCTACTTTGGACCCCCAAGTCCCCATCTCTCCGCGTGTCCACGATGTGGGCCCACCGTAGGCAGAGATATCCCGTCACCGGATTGGTGGGTCCTTACCTCGAGGTGCGTTTGGACGCGCTCAGCACAAGATAAAAAGAATGTAAAATACAAGGATTTTTTTTTTTCTAAAAAAAAAAAGGTTCACCGACAGGGGAGGAGGAGACAAAAGTACTGTTGTTCCGCGTAAGGATCTACACGTGAGTTTTTGTAACGTTGCAGTCAAAAGGTCAAACCCCACGAAGGAAAAGCGAAGTGGACAAGTCACGGCGGGACCCACTTCCATCGAATTTAAGTCAAGAGAATAAAAAAGAAAAGTGAAACAAAGATCAACTGCCAGCTGGACATTTAGATTACAGTAAGACCGTAAAAACTTACATAGATATATATTTATATATATATATATATATATATTACAAGAGATAAGCTCCATAATTAGTCAACATGTACGCCGTTTGGTCAACGCGAGATCTCTGCCCTCGGTGAGTGGCCTAACTGCTCCATCTCCCAACTGAGCTGGGGTGCGACGCCGTCGTGCATCGGCACGTATTCCTGCGTGTTATCCACCAATTGAACCAAAGACATAAACTTTCTAATATAAAAAATGAGTCTCAAAAGCTTGCATCCACAAAAGAGTAGTTTAAGAACCTATATTTTCAATTGTGATCTAAAAAATCCACTCGCCTCATTTTTCTCACATAAAAGAAAGGTAAGAGTTAAAGCAGGAGTTTTACCTACGCAGAAGTGGTTAAATAAGATATGAACTAGGAAACAATATTGTTTTTCTTTCATCAAAAAGTTGGCAAGCTTCATTACGTTTCATTTCAAAAGTATTAAGTAAAAATATGGGAAATAAAATATAAATTTAAAATATTGCAGTGGTGGAGAATACGTTGTAGAAGAAAGAGATAAATGAACAAAAAAAAATCATTAACCAGATCTGAATACATGGTGAAGGATATTTTAGCTAATGCTAGGACCAATGTGGATGGGAAAAATTTTGTGTAAAGAGAGTAACCAAATACCTCAAGCTTGCACAATAACTCATGGGCAGTTGGGGCAGAGATGATGATATGGCGGGCTGCAGGTGTAATAAATCCTTCATCTACAGCTTTGTCGATGAATGATAGCAGATAATTGTAGTAGCCATCAACGTTCAACAAACCTACCTGCCCAAAACACACGTCCACGCATGTGTATATATATATGTGTATTAAAATCATATACTTGTAGCTATAGGGGAATTAATATTGTCCATGCGACAAAAGCAAGAGCTTGGTTAAGAAAAATTGGGGGCAAAATACTATTCAAATCTTAAAGCAATGTTACCTCAAAGAAAAAAACAAAGAACTAAAAAATTATCTCAAAAGACAAAGCTTAAATTAATGGTCTTTGGGTGGTGAAAAGGATAAGAAATATAAACAGCTAAGGGGTTTTTACCGGCTTGCCATGGATTCCTAGCTGAGCCCAGGTTATCACTTCAAGGAGTTCTTCCAGGGTTCCGTACCCACCTAATCAAAACAAAATAAAATGCAGTCAAAGTTAAAATAATGGGCGTACGAGTCACAGATATAGCTGCTAGAGTTTTTTTTTGGAAAAAAAATCTCAAACACCATATTTAGAGCCTTGGAAAAGGTCTCAACATCGACCAGGTTGCAGGAATCATCCGATGGACATAGTTTTGAGCTCTAAGATAGGTTTTGGATACTGTCATAAGTCTGAAAGATTGAGCTATCTAAAGAACTTTGCCAGAAGTAAACTTTAAATCAAGCAGACTATCATCCTAAATTATACAAGCTAAACAAGTTAATGCAGATCCAAAATTTGCTGATGGTATGTACGACCAAGCTCGGTCATTGGCTCCTCACCGGGTAGGGCGATGAATGCGTCGGCCTGGCGAGCCATCTCGGCCTTCCGTTGGTGCATGCCTGAGACTGCTCTCACTTCTCCTACAGTCTCTCCTGTTATCTGGATTAGGCAAATCTATTTAGTCGCTCTAGAGAATTGTGTAGGAGTGCTGAATTATTTAGTAGTTTCTTCTCTTTGAATTACTTGATAATTGAATGCTATGGCAGATAAAAGCTATACTTGGAGAGGGAAAAACTTCACCAGAATGCCGGTGGACGTGCAAAAAATAAGTAAATAAACTCAAAGAATACAAGAATAAAGAAGTAAAAAATGTAACATACCTCTCTAGGCATGAGAGTTTTGGGAATCACCCTGCAAGACACCCAAGATACACACCATTAGCTATTGTTTGATTCTTAGAGGAGGGTGGGGGAGGGAGAAGAAGAGAGAGAGAGAGAGAGAGAGAGAGAGACCCCAGGACATGGCGGCCACCATCGTGGACTGCTTGGGAGACGAGGCCCATGAGACCAACACTCCCCCCACCATAAACCAAGTCTATGTTCCTCTCCACCTGTAAACAGAGCATCATCTTTTAATCAGAGCAGAAAACAGAGCACGATCTTGTGTTAGTTTTTACAACCAAATCCACTTCCAAGAAAAAAGGGTGCAGTCCTCCACTTGGGCTTTGTTCCAAAAGACCCTCTCAGCTCCCATTTGGTGATGTAGTCCTCTAATTTGGCCAATTGACCACCTTTCTATCCTCCTTCAAAGAGGGACATGGGGTTATAGGCTCCTAGTAGAGCAGCTTAACAATATTAATCTCGCAAGTGGTGTCAGTTTTAAAGTACAATTACAAGAAGAAGGAGAAGGAGAAGAAGGAGAAGGAGAAGGAGAAGGAGGATAAAAGACTAACCAGTTCATGGCCTAGCTGGATGGCAGCAAACTGATAGCTGAGCTTCTTTCCGCGGCTGCTGCCACAGAAGACACACACCCTTCCGAACCTAGAGGGCCTCCTGGATTGTGGCTGGGTTTCCATGAAGTGAATCAATGAAGGAGAGATCAAAGATCTGGAATCCAGGACCTCTCCGTTCCTATCCTATAAGGTCGCAGGAAGCTGTACGTCCTCCTTCCCTTCAGCTTCTCTTACATGAAGTTTAAGGGAGCCAAAGTCCGGAGAGGGGAAGATAGGCTTAGTTGAGGGGCCTTTTAAACCCATCGACTGCTTGGAAAAATTAACGTGTAATTTGGAGTTTCGACTACTTCTTTTACGAAAGGGCAACAAATAATAATAATAATAATAATAATGTGTTATAAGGTGGGCTTATTATATGGTGTATGAGGTACCAAGAATTGTTCGGTGAAGGTTAAAGATTCCGCAGGAACATTCAACAATGACTTTTGATAAGCTCACAGAGAATATCTACGGACACATCCGGCTGGACCAATCAAAACCCATCTCTTTGCTTCACCGTTTCCTTCCGGTTCGCTACATTCTATTTTCAATTGATATGCTTTTTTTTTTTTTTTTTTTTTTTAACTAAAGCGGATATATCATACACATCGAATACAAATATACTTGAAAAAGTCAAAAAAATAACAAGTTTCGAAGTGCACCGGATCATCTCCTCTCTTCTAGCTACATGATCTTTTTAGAATGATTAGCCACATATGAGGCTACCCAACAGGTCGTGTGCTTATTAAGTCATAACTTAATTGATAGTGTTGGCGGATAATTACGTAGACCATGCATTATCTGAATTAGCAAGTTTAAGGAGTTTCCTTTTCTTTTGTTTTTTCTGATATCAAAAGTAAATTAAGAACACATTTTTTTGTATCCATTTCATTGCGTTTATTATAACATAAAACTGTTGAACTTACATTATGCTATTGGCAGGTAATAGATTTCAAGTAATATCAAAGGTATGACAGTATCGTAGATATTGATGTACAGATAGTGTTAATATTGTAGAGAAATTAATGTAAAAACACAAAATTAGTGATCATGTTACAAAATAGTTATCATGCTCAATGACATCATAAAGTCATCATAATAGTGTTAATATTGTGATCATGTTAAACAGCGTCAATATTGCAGAAAAGTTATAATGTCAAAGTGCATAAACAGCTCCTAGCACATAAAAAAAAGCGCATAATCAAAGATCACGTTAAGCAATAGTTATCATGCTCGATGACATCATAAAGTCATCATAATAGATATGCAATAGCATGCTCATTTTCTTATATGTAACGCAAACAACTTGGTGATTATATATTCCTGCTTGAGACCATGGCTCTTGCGAAGCCTTTGGTCGGCCGAATATTCTCTCTCATCATTTTTTTTAAACAATATTCTTTCATTCAACATGAATTAAATAAGTCGTGAGCATAAACATTCTTCGTTCAATAATATTGTTTTCCATTATTCTCGCATGAATTTTTTGTTGGAAGAATATACTTAGAAATTGCTATGTTGCTATTTTTATTATATTAATAGTATTATAAAAGAAACAAACTACTAAAGGAAAAAAAAAGCAGAAGATTGAAAAGATTTTGCTTGGTTCGAGGTTTGTGAAGTACACTACTCTAAAAATATAATTCGCCCCTTACATTTGCGTGTGCGGCGATCTCGTTCCTAAGGTATAACAATTTGGCTCAGCCCAATTCTCCTCTAATGAGCATGATTACTGGGAGGCTTAACCAGAAAGATTCCTTCAATTCCTAGAAAAGAAAAAAAAATGGAAGAAGAAAGATGGAAAAGAAGAGAGCACACTATGGAAGCAGAGTCTTTGCCTCATAAACAATCACAAAGCAAAGAAAAGTGTGGCATGTTTGGATATATCCAAAAGAGTCTATTTATGGACTCTATTCGGATGACCAAGGAGACGCGATGGTTTCGAAGATATGTGATGTTTCGGAATACCATATCTTTTTGGAACCTAATGTTCTCTTTCAAAAAATTGTAACTCTTCAAAAAGAGGCGTCTAACAGAAATAAATCTTAAACTAAAATTTAGAGGATAAGATTATTTTTTTCTATAAAAAATAAAATATTTCAAATTAAAACTCCAACAACCCTCTACAAAGATTTAAATTTTTGAAAGTTATAAAATAGAATATTTGAACAACTTATAGTGTGTAATGGGTGAGATATTCTATAGACTTGAACCTCACTTAGTATTGATTTATCTATCTAAAAGAACTATAGTAGATTAATTCTTGAACTGGATCCTTTGATTTAGATTTCTATTAAAAGATCTTAATGCGGTCAACACTATTAATAGATCTTGCGCTTAGTATCTTGAGTTTTTATGAGAATATGTTAAGGTTAGGCCAAACCCATAGTCGCTACCTATACAGTAATTTTCACATAAGTAAGTCCTCTAAGGATACTTCTAACCTAATACCATACAGATTTTCTATCTTGGATTCATTAAGAGTATAACTGAATCTTTTCAATTTATTTTGTCACTGATATGACACGATCACTCAATCAGCTTACCATATTGAACTTCTTTTATGGGACTTCAATCACAGATATTGGGAATCCACTATTTGTGACCAAGTAATGGGCTCCTTAGCCTATTTAGTGAAAATGTACACATCATACAAAGAATTAGAAAGGACCCTAAGGATTAATTTCTTCAGGAATTTTTGAATGAGGGCTAGAGGATCCAAAATCTTAAGGACTAGGAGTAGATGAAGTTGAGAAGTAGATCCAGAAGATGGTGTAGGATCTAGGAACTTTACGGCAGAAATTAAATCTAAAGTGATAAGCCAATATTTTACTTAGTTTTGCCGCCTTTTGAAAAAAAGGATGCACTAAACTTTTTGGAATTAATTGCACTATGGCATCAAAAGAAGCCATCTATAAAGTTTTGGTTGTTTAATTAGTTCTGCAAATATAAGTTTCAAGAGGTTTAGCCTTATATTTTTGAATAGTTAATTAATGACTTTTGATAATACAATGCTAGATTTTGAAACAAATGTAATAAAGAGCGATAATAATAACAAAATTGAATAATTATGCTAAGATTATGACAAATAAAGTAACTTTGTAATTTCTGCATATTTTTTAGAATAGTAGCAATAGGTATTTTGAAAACAACTAATTATATGCATTACCTTAAGCAACAATAATTTCTGCACAAATTTCGAAGATGCAGAAAAATTTCTGCATAGATTTTGAAGATGTAGAAAAATATCTGCACTGATTTATGATGCTGAAAATTTCTGCACTGATGTTAAAATTGCAGAACATTTCTACACAAAAAATTAAAGCTTGCAGAAAACAGTTTGCATAAAATTTAAAGCTGTAAAAAAATTCTGCACAAATTTTAAAATTTTAATAACTATTTGCACAGATTTTTAAATCAGCAGATTTTTTTTTTGTACAGACTTTAAAGCTGCAGAAAAATTTTACAAAGAATTTAAATCTACAAAAAAAATTCTGTACCATTTTTAAAGATGCAGAAAATTCTGCTTGTGCTATTTTCAAAGCAATACGAATTTTTAAAATACTGAGTTTTGTAGAGAAAACAACCTCTCTATGATAAAGATAAAAACTTTTTTTAAATTTAATTCTAAGCAACCAGTGCAACCTTTAGTTTTGTCAAGATCACGTTCTTAGGCTGTTGAAAGAATATACCTAGAAATTGCTATGTTGTTGTTTTTAAGATATTAGAATAATATTATAAAAGAAACAAACTACTAAAATTAAAAAAAAAAGCAGAAAATTTAAATGATTTTGCTTAGAACATGGCATGTGAGGTACAGTGCCCTAAGAACATGATTTGCCTTCTAATTGCAAGTGTGCAGTGATCTCGTTCTTAAGATATAACGACCCAACTTAGCCCGATCCTCCTCTAACAAGCATAATTACTGGGAGGCTTAGAAAAGAAAGAAAAAATAGAAAAAAAATATGAAAAAGAAGAGAGCATGCTGTGAAAGTAGAGTTTCGATTTCAGAAACAATCTTAGAGCAAAGAAAAGTACGTCGCGGTCGGATATATCCAGAGAAGCCTATTCATTACCCTATCCAGATGACATTTTGAAAATACTATATTTTTTTGGAAATTGACATTTTCTTCTGAAAAGTCATAATTCTTCAAAAGAAGTTGAAAAGATATTTTAAAATATTTGAATCGACTAAAATTTAAAAAATAAGATTTAATTTTTAAAAAATAATAATTTTTGAATTAAATCTTCTACATTTTCAACAATAGACAGCTTTGTTTTTTCTCCGTTCACCGGGTTTGCTTTTGGTAATGCTCTGTCCAAAATCAATGCAAATATTCCCGAGTAGCTGCAAAACTTTCGGCGGACAAGCGTTTGCGACGACAACAACGTTCAACCCGAGCGGGCGATTCCTTTTCCGATACTTTCGACCTTTCCCACCCCCATACAAAGCTGGAGGATGCTTTGAAATCCGGACAAAAATGTCACGTTTCTGCATGGCCTTTTCTCGCCTCGCGAGTTCTAAATATATTTCTCCTCTTCGGGTCACTGCGTTGGGGGGGTCGCAAGTGGGCCCGCACCCAAAGGCAAAGGCCCGGGTTGGTACGGATCGCAGCCTTGGCTGTGGGGGAGCAACCGGGCACATCAAATAAGTTGTCCCTTCGGACCGCTGTAACAGTCCTGCATTCCTGCTTTTGGTAAAGCCGAAGGAAAGATAAGTGGATGCTTTTTTTACTTGCTTTGGTAGGAAAAGCCTCAGAGAGGACACATGCCATCATGTTCCTTCTGCAGACATTTCTCTGCCCGCCATTCATTCCCCCACTTTTTTCTTGTGTCAAACTGCTCTCAACTCGTGCTGCCACAAAATAGCAGTGCTTTTTTTTTTTTTGTTAGAATGTTTTTAATAGCACCGTTTAATGATCATTTTTGGACTCATTGATGAAACTTTATACCTCACAAGCATGATTAATTCGACACATCTATTATAGTGCACGTAGTTTAAAGTCATGCATCAACCCAGTCACCTTGTCATACGTCAAATTAAGTGCAAAATTATGTGCACTCTTCCTCTTTTTTTTTTTTTTTTTTGGTACAATGACAGCTTACATCCGACAGGTATAAATATGGACAATAAGATCAGAAAATAAAAGGCTCAAAGAGGACACATGCCATCATGTTCCTTCTGCAGGCATTTCTCTGCCCGCCATTCATTTCCCCACTTTTTTCTTGTGTCAAATTGCTCTCAACTTGTGCTACCACAATATAGCTGTGCTTTTTTTTTGATTTTTTGGTATAATGTAAAATAGCACTGTTTAATGATCAATTTTGGACTCATTGATGAAACTTTATACCTCACAAACATAATTAATTCAAGACATCTATTATAGTGCACGTATTTTAAAGTCACGCATCAAACCTATTACCTTGTCATCTGTCCGATTAAGTGCAAAATTATGTGCACTTTTTTTTTTAAGTACAACGGCGGCTCACATCTGATGGGTATGAATGTGATCAATAAGATTAGAAATCAAAAGGCTACAAAAAAGCTCCGGCACAGACTCATAGTCCACTCAAGTGAAACCCTCTGAGTGATCAACAGCAAAAGAGGCAACTAAGTCAGTAGCACTGTTTGTCTTCCGGTAAACATGTGTGGCCAGGTAGGAGTCACACTTCTCCAATAAAATTATGTGCACTCTTTAGATATAAAATTTTCCATACCTTAAGGCAGATAGCATGAACATGTGAAGATTGCAAGGGGATCGATGTTAATTTGAAGCGTGCCCAAGTCTGGTTCATGGGTAGGGAATAGAGTCTAAACTGATGCACCTAATACGATCGATTAAGTGTAGACTTGGTAGGTTTCAACATGGGTTGACCAAACAAACCTCAAGCAACATGAGCCGTAATGAAATTAACCAAACCAATGTCGATGCTAAATGATTTTAGATCGATTTAGGTTAGATTTGGATGTGGCTGAATCCCAACAACCTGTTTCCATCATTGGACCCAATTTGAATCATTTAATAATTAGGTTGGTCCACTTCAAAACTTCAGACTTTCATGCCCCAGTTTACTGAGGTAAATATTCTTTACAAAAAAATTATGGGTGAAGGCCCACACCTGAATCTTTTCCTTCAAACAAGAGATCAAAGGAACCAGAAGAAGAAGAATTTTAGCAAAAAAAAAGAACCAGAAGAAAGGTCCACCAATTACAGGGTGAGAAAGTTACCCATCTATGTGGCTCTAGTATGCACTGACTGCAATTCTTTCTTATTCCTTTGTTCGTCAAGGATGCAGTGAGTCCATTCTTAAGTATTTTAATTGTTTCTAATGGAGGACCCAGGAATCTTTGTTCTGTGCCCTAAGATGCAGCAATGCATGCCCTTTATGATATCATTAGCTGCCTTTTAAGTCCACTATCAAGATTAGAGGCTTTTAACCTTTCACATCAATGAGGACTCTAGATGTCTCTTCTTTCTTTGTTTTTTTAATTAATCTTCTATTACTTCAGTTGTAGCCTCAGACATAGCCTATTTCACCAGACATTTGTGAGTCCTCGTGGAGGGAGAGGATTAGTGAGACATGACTAGAATCACTTTTAGAATTTGGGACATGACATCGAATCCCGTGAGTGCGCGAGCGAAAGATACCAACCTCAAATCTTTGAGTATATAAGGATATGTTTAGCATTACTTTTTTTTTTAACTTAAAAAATATAAAATATATAAAAACAAATTTTTTTATTTTTATTTTATTTTATTTTTGAAATTTTTTTATTTTTAGAAAAAAAATAAAAGTAATAAATTATTAGTTTTATAAAAAAATTATATCTTTCATTATTACCAACATCATCATCATGGTAACCATATCAGTATCATCATCATTCTCTCTACAATTACTATCCTTGCAACAACTACTACCATTATCTTTTCTACCACCACCACCACCATCATCATCATTTCCACCATCACAATCATTGTGGCTGACGCTACTGTCATCTCAACCATCGCTGTAACAATTCAAGACCTCATTCAAAAAAAATTAGTCAGAATGTATTATTTGTATTTCTTGATCCTGCATAAGTATCCAAGATCTATCCAGCGAATAATCGATGTGAGACTAAACACAAATCCGTACGAATTCTCACAATCACCACCATCCTATCCACCTCTGCTATATCGTTGTTGCTGCTATAACCTCTGTTGCATCACCACCACCATCATCACTACTACCACATTCCAAGTGCCATAGCTACAAGGCTTATCTATTAAAGGTTCTTGACCAAATCGAACTTCTGGTTGTGCTTCAAATCTTCATGCATTATAAACTCTTCAGTTGCCTTTGGATTATTTCTTTTGATGCCATAGTGATAAATACGAAATATCGGCATTCAGAAGTGCAAATGGAATGCAGGGAGTGAGAAACCTCGTAGGTAGAAGAATTGAAGGCTCTTGTTGAATTTGTAGCTCTATATCTTGCCCGTTTAGTTGCCAAGTTATTATCCTAATAGATTTTATAGGACAAATTTTTGGATTATACGAATGTCTAATTGGAAATTGGAGATATTTGATTTCGGAATATTCTCTGTCCCTATCGACACGTGTAACGGGCCTACCTTCTCAAGGAATCTAAAGGGGTGGTGTGCCTTTTGGGGATAAGATCCCATCAAAGGTACTCGGAATTATTGGTGTGTCTTCGTGTAACCTGTTCATGCCCAAGAGTCAAACAACTGAACCCAGAAGGTAGTCCGGCGTCCCCACCCGGAAACACCTTTACCCCCCATTACAATGGGCGACAGCTTGTATGAACCCCCACCAACCTTCTCCAGTGGATTAGTTCGTCATCCAGGACACCAAATAGCAAATTACTTTCAGAGAGTGGATAGATATAGTGATGGTCATTCTCTTATCCGTAACACTCATAGGTTGACTCGGAAGCTGAGTGACTTTCAGGCTTTACACGTATTTCGGAAGGCGAACAGCGCAGCAGACTGGGTTGCCTTATTTGTTGCCCGGCACTCCGGAAAAATTATATGGACATCTGTATGTGAGATACCTTCTACTGTGTACTCTTTACTTTCTTCTGATATGGCTGGATATACTCACATTAGAGATATATGAAATGTCATTTTTACCAAAAAAACAGCAAATTACACCGCGGAGTCCCCAAAGTTTAGTTACTCAACCAGTCTCATACCAAAGTCCATGTATTACGTAAATGCTTTCTTCTTGCAAAAAAAAAAAAATATGCATACATTATTTTCAAACAAAGTGAAGTGATTTGAAGAAATTTATATTTTTCATTGAGGAGGAAATGGACATTACAACGGATATGGTCTTCAACATAGGTTACACTTGCCGCAATAATAGAAGGATAGTGCCCTAGCGGTTGCATGCATTTTAGATTTGATTATTGGTGTTCGCATCTCAACTAATCCGAATCATTATGTGCTCATAGGTACGAGACTAGTAGGACATTTTTCATGATCTTTATCTGTTTAAATTTATTAATTTAGAAGATAAATTTTGTTGCAACGGTAAAATTGCTTTATTGTAACTTCGAGGTCATAAGTACGAAACAGAACTGCCACTTAAATTTAATAACTTAAAGTTGAATGTCCTCGGTATCTTCGAGCAAAAGGGGGTGACATGTTCTTGGTGCAATGTTATTCTTGTCTATTCGCACCTCTGGTGAAACATGCTTTTAGTTCTTCAGATAAAAATGTCATTGCTTTGGCTTCAAGTTTTTGCAATGGGATGCAAGTTTCATACAGAGGATATAGAAGTTGGTGAAATAGACCACCAGCTCATTTCCTCTTCCTTTTGCCTTTGTTCTTGCTATCCTTCTCGAAGGAGTTGGTAGTGTATTAAAAGTGGGACATTGGGGCATATATGTCGACCAACAAATGGGGACACATTCCCATCAATGGACAAGATCGCACCACGCGACGCGAATATTTCTCGTTAAATTTATTGTGAGGGATGGAGACACTAGCAATCAGATAGACTTCTTGCCTGTCACGAGTTTCATGAATTCCAATCTCTCTTTTCTACTTCCTCTCTTCTTCTTCGCTTGTACTGCTCCCACTTCGTTCCCTCAATGAAATGAGAAGTGGCAATGTTCTCCCAGAAAAGAAGAATGCTTATAGTTCTTTTCATAATTTTTATCCGTTTAAATTTGATAACTTCACACATAACAGCGGCTCACATACGACGGATGTGGGTCCAGCCAACAAAATCAGAAAAAAAAAGAGATGACACAAATGATCATACACAGATGTGTGGTTCTCCCAAATAAAACCTCCAGAGTGGTGAGCTACGAAGGAGGCAACCCAGTCAGTAGTACTGTTCGCCTCTTTATAGACATGTGTGGTTTAATAGGAACTACACTCATTTAAGAGTCTGCAGAGTTGAGTTCTTTTTAGAGCAAAGCCATGAGGCCATGCTTGTTTCAGGAATAAAACTGCAAAGGTGATCTATCTCATTCTTTTTGGTGCCTCACTACGTCCAATACTTAGTTATGTAGGCATCGTATATACTGTGTATATCTACATGTATATCATATGAACCTTGGACTTGGTTAAAAAAAAGGGAACAAGGTTTTTACATTGATCTGGAAAGTCTTTTTAGGTACATAAATACTTTTTTTTTCTGTGTAAATAATATATACAACTTCCCAAGATTTTATAATATTCTTGTTGAAGAGAAGTTACCAAATTCTTTCTTGGTGAGATGCACATAACTACTTCTTGATGGGACTTGATCCAGCTGACACCATTTATGCTACTATATTAACTTCAATTGCCCCTATTTAGGAACTCCTAAGTCTATGATAACTAGAGGTAGAAGACATAGTGACCTATTGTCTAGCTGGAATGGTCTTCATTCATCAACTCAGACTTGGAATCATTGGATGAATAGTTCATGTCTCTGCAGAGCAAGCTCGACTCCCTGATCACTGACATGTCGATTAATTGGTATGGATGCTTGATGGCCCTAGACTCTAGTCACAAGTCAAATTATCTAATAAAATGAAACCATCTTAGTGAAGGTTGCCTTTAAGACAGAAGCCAATCATATGCAACAGCCATACCTTTATCTTGACCTTGTTGCACACTATTTTTGTCATTTTTTTTAATGAAAGAAAAAGGAGGCCTAAACTTTATTTTTGCCATTTTTTTCTATTTCTTCGATTTTTTTTTTTTGTAGAGATTCCAGTTGAGTGGATTGATTTTTTTTTCCTCTCTCTATCATCATATGGATGTTACAAAAGAGTAATACCTTGTCATTCTTTTCAGTCAGTATTAGAAAATAAAATTAACAAATATCTTTAGCTTCTCCGAAACTTCTGAACATATCTTTAGCAGCAGCTGTGTCGTTGGAAAAAAAAAAGCTATGCATGGATTACGTTCAGCAATATCAATACGGATTTTTATGTGAATATTTTCCTGCATGATTCTCTCCTGAACCATGTCATGTAAGATTGCTGAAAAATTTCCTTCCCTCGTCTCACAAGTCCAAAATCTTGATCCCTGCTTGCTTTGCAAGATGTACTGGGCTGGAGCATGGGGAAAGGTGGTTGCTTATTTACACAGTAAGTGTTTTGCATCAAACCTTTAGACCAGCCTCCATGTTGAGCTCCCTCATACATCCAGCAGGAGACTAGATTGAGCCCAATACGTTATAGCCGGCCCAACTAGTACTAGACTAGCCCAATTCTAATATAAGAGCCCATGGTCTCGGTGTTTGCAGTTCATGTCAATCGGACATAAATTTCATGAAGAACCGTCCGATAAGAAATCTAAGTGCACTACCGTTAGGCACAAATATAAAAATTAAAGAATTTTATTTTTTTTAAGAATTCTACTTTCATCAGGACTAAAATTTCATGAGGACTTCAGTTATTAAGATTTTGAGTCTATAAATATTCATTAATTTGTGATTCAGAACTCAAGTTCTGCATCATTAAGATTTGAGAGCATTGAATTCTCTCCTTCTTCTCCTTCCTCTTTCTTCGTCTTCCATCCTATGTCACTATCCATGTATAAATGATGCACCATGCTCCAGAAGTTGACATAAGAATTCATATGACTAGCCGTGAAAAATCTTTAAGAGATATAAACCCCAATTCTTTGCGGGAATTTGGGGGATGTCTCCCATTTTAGGAGATATCTTTCTTATTTTTAGGGATACCTCTGCTTATTTCTCAATCAAACATCATCTTATATGGAGAAGAGGGATTTTGATGCATCTTTAAATTCTTCTAAATTTCAGCCAACATTCTATTTACAGGAAACCGGATAAAAAAACTAATCAATTAAATTAGAAGATTGATTTGAAAAGCTGATAATCTAAAATTTATAGTACATGATCATATTGACTTATACATCCAAATATATCGGTATTTATTTTCCTAGATAATAAGGACCAAAATATTAGTTGTATTGTGTTTGTGGGTGAATGACACCAATGCGAGGCCATCTCTTGGCCAACATGAAAACCCAACATTACAACAAAGACCACTACAGTTCAGCATCTCAAGATCACAAGTCCAACCTTCCATTCTATTCTATTGATGGAATGCTCGTGTATTTCTCATTGTTTGAAGAAGCGAAAAAATTAAAAATAAAAAACAACTAAAGAACCTTGAGTTTTTACAGTTCTATTTGCTATGGTTTATTATTGTTACAGTTCTATTTGCTATCATTTTGCTAGGACTTCCTTGAGATATGCTATAGAAAATTTCTATAGTGCTGAAGATGAACATAACATTAATAATATCAAGGGGGCCACATTAAAATGAATACCTATTGTTTTAGTAGCTCTCTCTCTCTCTCTCTCTCTCTAATGTCCAAAATGTTGAGGTAGTATGATCTTTCTTCTTCAAGAAAAAAAAGGAGAACAAGGGGATTGCTTATGATTTTTTTTTTTTCCGTAAACAAGGGATTACTTCTAGAAATAACTAATTTGTGCACGTATGATTTCTGGTCTTGATATTGCATCTACTATATATATCTTACTAGTTTATATCAGGTTAATATGGTGTATCGTGACACCAATATATGATATATTATGGGCTCGTTTGGTTCGCGGGAAGCATTTTCCTTCCTAGGAATATGATTCCTGGGAAACAAATTCCTAGGAAGAGGATGCCTAGGAAAGTACTTTTGGCATGTTTGGTTGACCATGGGAAAGTGACAAATTTCTAAGGTGCTTATGTTTGGTTGGCCACCCACTTTCCTAGGAAAGTTATATATAATTCCTATTATGCCCTTAATAAAAATTAGGTTTTTAATGCCTCTTTAATGCTTCTTTAATGCTGAAGGGACTTTTTGGGAAAAAGTAAAAATGGAGTGATTCCCGCCTCATGGGAAAGTAACTTTCCCATGTTTCTCATGGGAAAGACTTTCCCATGAAATGTGGGAATCACATTCCCATGGAAATACAACTTTTCCTTCTCTCTCCTTTGAAAACTCCAACCAAACAAGAGGCATCTCATTACTTTCCCGTTGACCACACTTTCCCCCCTTCTTTTCCCGCGAACCAAACGAGCCCTATATGAGAAGGCCTAACAATTGTATCTTGCTTTTGTACAATGTTGTATCAAACAATTATTCCAAAACAGTACCTTATCATGTCATATTGCATGCAATATTAGATAAAAAATTATATCCTACATGGCGTACACCACATGGCCATGCACGTCGCCAATCATAGTCATTTGTTCATGTAGCAGTGCATCGAGATGATTGCCTGATGAATGGGGCCTATAGGAATGATCAACTATGATTGGCAGCATGCACAGCTATATGGTGCACGTCATATAAAATATAATTTCTCAGTATTAGATAGAACATATTGGTAGATATCTATGATGCAAATATGTATGTAACTAAAAGCATAAGACTAGACATTTATCCTTAATACTTGCTTTGACAAGACGCTACTTTATTGAATATGAAAATATGTTGCTAGCAAGATAATAGAATGGAATCATCAATCAAGTGAAAGTATAATTTCTTGAGATTTGGACACCGGATCATACAACATGATAAATAAAACTTTTAAGACAGCCAAAAATTTGGTAGTGGAAATAAACATATAACAATATGAGATAGATCACCAGGCATTACAACAATCGATCACATAGACACATAGAGCATTCCTTTTGTAAACCAGTTTACTGAAAATCAAGGAGAATATTTCTTAAAAAGATGAAATTTCTTTTTACCATTGCATCATCAAGAGTCAAAAAAAATAAAATAAAGATGATATTTTCTAAAAGTATATGAAGAAAAGAATATTTCTTTTTATTTCTAATACTAGTTAAAAGGTTTGGGATCTATAATCCAGTGGATTTTCATGGGTAGGGCAGGTTCCTTCTTCTTTTTTTTTTTTTCCTTGGTGAAGGCACGTTAAGATTCCACTTCCCACGGTATTTTACTTGTTATCGATGGATTTTAGATTAAACTAACCCCTTCAGGCTTTTAGCCTGCCTGAAGACGGACGACGTTCACGTTCATGCCCATAAACTACTCTATTATGGGGGCGGTTCAAATGCGGGGACGTCACGCGTACACACACACACACACACCGTAGTGCGCCCAATGCTGAGTCGCCACGAGTAATAGATGGCCCCACCTCAGTTAACACCAACGGAACGACTTTCGCCGTCGGGGAAAACTCGGTTTCTTTGAAAAACCGGTCCGAGCTCCAAAGATTCACAAAGTCTCTGCTGTTCTTTATATTACTTCTTTATATTTCCCCAAATATTTTAATCAACATCTCAGAAACCCTATGAATAGCATGAAGAGATCATTCCTTGTAAAAGATTGTATGTATCAGGAAAAAGAACTGCAAAGGCGAGAGAAAATTTTCAACTTATTTGATTGGATTTTACTTTAAAAAAAGTACAAAAGAAGATAAAAAGATGGAAGATGCGTACCCATAAGAGAGTAATGCTTAGGGTTATATATTACATATAAAAGAATTGTTAAATAAAATAAATTATTTTATGTTTAAAAAAATAAAAAAATCAAGAATCTTTTAGACAACAGCATATTATTTGAAAAAAAAATCCAAAGCAAACATATTTATCCCATTCACAACCACTAATTTTGAATTTATTCCACAAACTCTCCTTTTTTTTTCCTTATTGATTTTTTGTTTAATAGTTTCTTGGAAAGTAAAGAAATAAAGAACGATGCTATGGAGAAGCTGACACGGAAGAGGAGGACGAGGAGAAAGATAACCAGACGAGAAGCATATTCGGGACAAAATAAGGATAAGAGAGCCTTTGTGCAAGGAATTAGGGGGCAGCTGGCTTTGCCTCCTTCTTCTATAAATAAATAAATAAAAAATTGTAAGGAATTAGGGTTGGACCGGACCGGTCTAGGTATTTCCCCCCATCCATTAATCGGTTATTTTCAGGAACCGAGACTCCTCTTTTTTTTTTTCTTAAAAAAAAAAAGAAAAGAGGGAGGAAGGGACAAGTCCACCCCCGCATAGCAGCTCCCACCCCGCCAGGAGAATGTTTGATGTGGGCAGAAATGACCATGTGTTGGGTACGCCGGTCGGTTTTACTCGTACCCTCTCCATTTATGGGCCCGGTTCGGTAACCTCTCTGGGCTCCAGCACGAATCCTCCGTATGAGTACGTCACACTTGGTACCATTGAGGCTACCAGCGGACCAATAAGCTCTCCCAGACCCCATGTCCAAGCAGGAAGCATCCGGTCTTCAAAATTTAATCAATGCCTGCACATTTCGAACTTGGAACTACTTGGTTAGAAGTAAGATCCAGTTCCACTGAGCTACCACCTCAGTGGCAGAAACCGAGGCCCTTCAACGGAGAGTGACGTCCCTGTAAGAATTAAATGGGGCGGGGTCCATCGGTTGGTCACTAGGTGGCAATTCAAGATTGGGCGCACTAGGACATGTGTGTGTGGCCCGCACACCTTAACCGATCCCGTTGATAAGTATCTGCCGAAACGGGCGACGAAACCAAGGCAGGCCGCCACGTCAGCGGTAGGCAGTTTTTTTATCCGTTCTTCTGGCGCTCCACCACTCCAGTCCTCAACCTTCTTCCTCCCCTCCTCTCTCTCCCTCCTCTTCTCCATGGATATCAGCTTCTCGCCCAGATCTCAAACCCTAATTTCATGCCTCTCCCTTCTCTCCACCACCACGTCCTCCTCCTCCTTCGTTCACCTCCCTCTCCCCAGCTCCATCATCCGAAAGGAATTTCCCGGGTGCGGGAGCCAGCGGAGGCCTTCGGGCCTCCGATCTCGAAAGAGATGCAGGAAATTAGGGTTCCAATTTCAGTCTCCTAGGTGCCTCATCCAGGACTCTCTGGGCGAGAATTCCGTTCTTGTGGCCGCTGCCGCAGTTGCCACCTTCGCGGCGGCCCTCCAAGTGATGTATAGCAGACAGAGGCGTGAATCTTCCCAGGTGACTGAATCTTGGATCTTGGAACTTTCGGTCTTTAATTTTCTTGGGCTTTCCAAGATCGGTTCTTGATTATTACCTTAAACAAGAAAAAGAATATCCAGTTCTTGATTACGAACCATACCCACATTGAGAAGAAAGCTATGAGGTTGCCGGTAAGTGTCTAGATTCTTGCCTCTATAACATGGACTTGTTCCCTGATATCTCAGATTTCGGCCATAAAAAGATGATTAAGATTTAAATGCATGACTTAGATCTCTGAAACCTACGCGAGATTGGATCAACAGTCTCTCTACATGGTTACTGTAGTCGATAAAAGGCCTTCCATATGGACAATCATAAAAAGATTGGTGTTTTTTTCTCCAGTAGGGCTTAGCAGCTATTCTTGACATGACAATAGGGCCCAACTTATTGGAATCTTTGGTTTTTGGAAGAAACCATACGGCCAAGGGAGAACGATTCTGAGTTCTGGTATAGTGGTCCCCCTCTTATAGATCAAGAATCGTGTATTCCAATGAACAGGCTATAATAACTGAAGAATAAAGCAAAAGTTGTAGGTGAATTGTTGAGAGGAGAACCGAGGACTTGTATCTGGGAGACAGGATGATATTTTACCACAAAGCCAACCGGCATATCAGATGAAGTAAAACAAACATATAGTTTGTTTTGTGGTAATTGTTATATTTGGTAGTGAGGGCTCAGTTACAATCTGTGGCTGAAAGATACCCCGTTCCCTGAGGAAAAAAATAAGAAGATAGTTAATAACTGATCTTTTACACAATGGAGCTGATGGAGTGGGTGGGTATGTTTACTGTTGAATGATAGCCACATATTGGGACAGGAAATGTCAAGGATAAAGATAATTAAGGATGACAATGCTGTGTGAATCATGTTTTAAAGTTCTCATCATTCCCTTCTTGTTCAACTGAAAGTTTGTATATTATAAAGTACCATATCAGCCTTCCACTGGCTTTCTCTCTTTTTTTTTTCCTCTTTTGTCTGCGTTTCCATGCAGTGCGGCGTAAAGTGCCACCATCAGGGTTTGAACACTGGAGCTCCCCCAATGGCAGTCCCTTAGGAGAGTGGTACAACCAGCTGAGCTAACAGCTGTTGGATCAAAATTTCTACGGGCTGAGAATGACAAAATGATGGAAAGAAAGTATTATGATGCTCTAAGGAAAAATTAGAAGTAACCAAAATTTTCTACCAAGGTTTTTAATTAAATTATTATTTTTGAACACTTGTTTGGTCTGAAAGTATCTTATCTGCTTATCATGTTTAAAAGGGTCTTGCATTATGAATCACCTCAAGTTTATGTATGTATAATGGTTAAACCCATTTCAAGCATGCAATGATGTTGGTAATTAGCAATACTAGAAGCTTACATAGAAGAACTATAATTGAATTATGTTCAGAAAAAGACTTCAGAGTTCAGATATCTATGTCATGTTTCTGTGCTTATGTTAGTCAATTGCTTTACGCAGAAATGGATAAGACTTTGCATTACAAGTAAGTTTAGGTTTTTAATTTTGTTTGTTTCACTTACAGTTAAATTTCTGTTGATATGCACTCAGCTTTTTGCTGCAATCTAACTTGAAATTCTTGTCCCAACTTGTTAGTTTGCAATTCATGAAGTCCCTGATGTTATGGTGAATGTTGGACTCAGTGAAAGCCATCATGCAGAGCCCATAATGTACAAAGAAAATAGTACACTTGCGAGAGATCAAGCAAATGTGTCTCCTGAGATCTGTGCTTCTGACATAAAGGATGCTCAACTGTTAAAACTTCAAGAAATATTCAGCAATACATTAAGCAATGAAGTGCAGCCAGCCTCTAAACTTCCTGCTTTCATTCTTACAGACAATGCATCAGCTAAAACAACTGGAACTGAAGAGTTTGAATGTTCATCTTCTGAGGTTCACAAAATTGATGCATTAGAGAAAGATGATTCTGGAAAGAAATTGCCAGATTTGCTGCCTGGAAAACAAAGGCAAGCTGTAGGAGTCTCTGATGCACCTGATATAATAGTTGAACCTACATTTAGATTTTGTTCTAGTGTCCTAGTGGAGAAGAAACAAGCAGAAATCAATCAAGACATTGAGCTAGACTGCATTGTAGCGAAAGGCAGTGAACTTCGTCCCTCAAGCTGTAATGGTCTCATGAAACAAGATGCCAAAGCAGTTTATGCTTACAATAAAGAAATGCCTGAGGTGAGGTCTATATCATGCTTCGAAAGTTTGAGTGCAGGACCTCTTCATCTCATTCTTCAAGATAACAATAGCTCTTACTCTCGATTAAGGCATGCAGTGAAGTTTGGAGGCATCCATGCAAAAATCTCTCCTCTTTCAGCAGGTTAAGCCACAAACACATGCATTTAAATCAATAATATATCTTTTGTGAAATTCATTTTCTTTAACCATTGTTCTTTGAGGCCATGATATTTGAGCAACATATACTCATTTGTTTCTGAGTTCCAAGGGCACATGCTTCTTATAAATGATGTTTGCTAAATTTCTGAGTCTTCAGAAGGACAAAAGCCTAGTGCATGCTTCAACGAAGGCCGTACTAGTAAAGGAGAAAAAATAGGCAAACACCATGGATTCACAAGGGATATGGGAAGAAGTCTCAGACATGGAAATGAAGATAATGCAAATTTGTCTGGATTTCCTGAGCCAAATGGGAATCTTGTAAAAGGCGCAAATTATCCATCGGGTTATTTAAGAGCCTATGATCGTTTGTTGAGAGATGGAAGGTATCACTCATCTCCAGCATTTAAATTGAAAAATTCCTACTTTAGTTTCATATCATAGAAAACCTTATAGATCAAATTGCATTCTCAATGATTTTCATAATGATGAGATGAAAAATTAATAATTAACAAGAGTGATGCAGCCTAATGAGTAGTCGCTCCTTCTCATATCCCTCTTGCTCATCTTAAACTCATTTATATGGGGCTTAGCAGGTTGAGAGATTGTGTAGACTTGCTGGAAAGTATGGAAAGAAAGGGATTGTTGGATATGGACAAGGTGATTCCTTTGTCCTGTATTTTATCTCCAGTGTGTTTGCTTATTGACTTTTGTCAATTTTTTCAGGTCCATCATACCAGCTTTTTGAAGGCCTGTAAGAGTCAGAAAGCTGTAAAAGAGGCATTTCGTTTTTGTAAATTAATTAGGAATCCATCAATGAGCACCTTTAACATGCTCTTATCTGTATGTGCAAGCTCACAAGATTTTGATGGTAATTCATTCACCTCTGGAAGTAGGTCTGCTGTAAAATTTCAAATGACAGAACATTCTCATTCACTTGAATGCCTTATTCCTGATCCCAAAACTGTTTGTATAGGAGCTTTCCAGGTTATGCTGTTAATAAAAGATGCTGGGCTAAAGCCTGATTGTAAACTTTACACCACACTGATATCAACCTGTGCTAAAAGTGGAAAAGTCGATGCCATGTTTGAAGTATGGTAACCTAGCCATTTATACTATTACAGCTTACAATATATTTCATATTCGTCTATTTCTTACCTTTCCATGTGCTACATTAGTTTGTTTCAGATAGAAACAATAGGACATGTTACCATTTACGTAGTTGTATTTATAAATATCTGTTCATCTGTGTTTTATGATCTAAGCACCCCAACTTGAGTCCTTATCTAATTTGAGCAGCTTCCATAATCAATGGCATGTTCATAGTTTGATGTCCTTTGCTGCTTACAGTTGATTGGTCAACTATGTCTCATCATGTGTCAGAGGTACATTATTATTGTTGTTAGGCTCATTCATTAAGGGAGGTGATATTTGCAGTGGTCTTATTCTCATCTAATGCGAGTTTTTAATTTTTAGAAGAAGCATCTTTAGTCACTGTAGACAACTATGATTCATTTTTTTCTAATATATGATAAGTTTATTTCAAGTTGCAAAGGAAATATGTTCTATAGTGTAACAACCCAGGACCTCACCCAAAATGGCTAGCCGGAAGGTATTATTTGGGTTCCTTGATCCTATATGAGTACCCAAGATTTATCCAGCGAATAACCGATGTGGGACTAAACACACGCCCGCACGGGTCCTCACATACTCTTCCGTTCAAGCCTTGACGTCCTCGTCAGGCTAAGGGTTCATATCTATTCAAATCAAATCACAAACACCATGATTGGCCCGTGGTCAGCCCCAATGGATCCGTGCTGCAGTGTCCCCTAGTCCGCATAGGTTATGGGCCGTGTCGGCTCTGATACCAAATGTCACGCCCCCGCTTCCGCAGAGCACGTGAGGCACCTAGTGCCCACGTGGGGGCCAAATGAGGGGGGAACACGGGGCTCCTCTGCCAGATATTGTCCGATTCCGGGGCTTCACGCAAGCATCTTTCACCCCTCCCCGGTTTTGTTTTCCACCTAAAATGCGTCTGCAGGATTTGGAGACACCCGCCTTATATGCCCAGGCTCTGGAACGAGTCTTTCCGATGTGGGACTATTGGGCCTCACACCCTTCACACCATCGGACAAGAGCCGTCCTCGGCTCTGATACCAAATATCACGCCCCCGTCTGCGCGGGGCACGTGAGGCATCTAATGCCCACGTGGGGGTCACATGAGGGGGGACCACGGGGCTCCCCTGCCAGATATTGTTCGGTTCCGGAGCTTCACGCAAGCGTCCTTCACCCCTCCCCGATTTTGTTTTCCTCCCAAAATGCGTTTGCAGGATTAGGAGACACCCGCCTCATATGCCCAGGCTCTAGAACGAGTCTTTTCGATGTGGGACTATTGGGCCTCACACCCTTTCCACCATCGGACAAGAGCCGTTCTCGGCTCTGATGCCAAATGTCACGCCCCCGCTTCCGCGGAGCACGTGAGGCACCTAGTGCCCACGTGGGGGCCACATGAGGGGGGAAACACGGGGCTTCCCTGCCAAATATTGTCCCGTTCCGAGGCTTCATGCAAGCGTCCTTCACCCCTCCCCGGTTTTATTTTTCACCCAAAACGCGTCTGCAGGATTTGGAGACACCCGCCTCATATGCCCAGGCTCTAGAACGTGTCTTTCCGATGCGGGACTATTGGGCCTCACACCCTTCCCACCATCGGACAAGAGTCGTTCTCGGCTCTGATACCATTTGTAACAACCCAGGACCTCACCCAAAATGGCTAGCCGGAAGGTATTATTTGGGTTCCTTGATTCTGTATAAGTACCCAAGATCTACCCAGCGAATAACCGATGTGGGACTAAACACACGCCCGCACGGGTCCTCACATATAGCATTTGAAGACTTGATTATAAGATATTTAGAATTATCTCCTTAGAAGACCTGCTTTAGAGATTGACTTGAATAATCTGCCGGGAGATAACTGCACTTTCAATTCCTTCAGCAATGTTGGTTATTGTACTTATTAGTAGACTGATGATTTTCTCCCACTCCTTTTTATTCTTTTTGATTTATTGGCAAGCAAACAAATATGATAAATATAGATGGAAATGCATATTTTATGGGTTCCAAATTGCATATCAAACAGATGGAAAAAAATACTACTTGGAATTCCTCCTTTTTTTTGTTTTTCATGTTTCCTTTAGTTCTTCATTGTCTCTAGTTAAATGGCTATCATTATGTGTGCTTGACATAATCTTGTCCTTGATTGAAATTTAAGTTGGGCAGCTCAGCTGTTTCTGGGAAACCTTGGATGGTGTAGGAGACAATGTTAGCTAGAAAGTTGGCAGCTTTAATGGTCAGTAGTTTCTAGGATAGTCAATGATGGTACCGTAAGCTTGTGGCAAGGTGATTGGGATGAGTAGTCAATATCAACTGCTGATTTGTACTATTTGACATCATGAGCAATTTATGCTTCAGATCGCTTGAAGCAAATGGGATTAATATTTAAGTACAGATGGAAGTTTGGTTAAAGATTGCTCAGTGGTGTGAGCCTTAAAGAGTTTATCTCCATAAGTGTGCATGTTTGAGAGAAGCTTTGTCGCCAAGTTCTATAGCTTGTTAGTTCTAATGTTTTGCAGTACATTTTGTTAATTTTTCAATGTTTACTATTTTCAAGTCTTGGTGAAATCCTCTATCAAAATTTGCAACAAATCTGAATTTCAAGCTATTAAAAAACTAAACAGATGATTTGAGCATCTAGCTACCTGCTTAATAGTCATCATGCTAACAATTTAGCATAAAGAGAGGTTAACATAAATTTGTGGATGTATGTATGGACGTATGTATGCATGTGTTTTATCTTATGTATTTCTTGCACTAATTATAGATGAACTTATAGCTAATATTCAGTAAGATGTATCATGGTGTATGCTATTTTTAGACGTCATGACAAAAAGTGAAGCTTAAAAGCCAAATTGGATCTGTGGAAGAAAGCTGATGAAGGTAAGGGTTTAAAAATCTATAGAACTAAGGTAGAGTATATCGAATGCAATTTTAGTAATAACAGAAATGAAAATGGAGTTCCAATTAAGATGGAGATACCATTGTGTGATAGATTTCATCATTTGGGAACTATTATATAGAATAATGGAGAGATAGATGAAGGTTTATATAATAGTATTATGTTTGATTAGATAAAGTGGAGAGGTGTTTCTAGAGTATCATGTGATTGAGGCACACCTTGTTAACTTTCTTAAAAAAATTGTAGAACAGCGATAAGGCCCACAATGTTGTATGATTCAGATTGTGAGGCAATAAAGAAGGTTCAAGAAAACAAATTGAGTGTAACATAAATGAGAGTGAAAATATGGATCTGTGGAAAAACTAGAAAGGATAGATCGAAAAGTATACTAGAAGAGCTGTTGGAGTTATAAACGACAATGTGATGGAGAATTGATTGAGATGGAATTGACATGTACAATGAAGTTTTGAGGAACCTCCCATAAGAAGAGGTACTTTAATTTATGTTAAAGGATGTGAGAGAAGGGGAGGATGTGAGGAAAGATAAGTTGAATCTTTTCTTCAAAGTTTGGCGACCAAGCACCTATCTTTATTAAGACCCAATACCTTCTCTAAAGTGGAGCCTAGTTGAAGCTGTCATTTAAATCATAGAATAGAAATAAAAGAAACTTTTAGGGATACAGGAGCTTCCAATTGGCTGCAGTTTCTCCACACCGAGACTAAAATCTGGCTAAATGTTCTTTAGGATCATCCATCAAAGAGCTGGAAGCTTGGGAAAGGACATAATGTCAGAAGTGGCACCAGAATATTTGGTGAATGAGGATCAATGAAGCCATCCCCAAATAGTGGGGGCATAAGGCTTGATGGTTATGGATACGTGTGTCTAGATATGTACATATATGAGTTTTTAGCATTGAAAATTGTTGAATTACATTGTTCACATAGCTGGAGCTGTCAAGATGATAATAGGAGGCCCTGTCTTCTTAATGATTATAGATGACTAACTTTTTCCATATGTTATCAAATAGATAGAAATTTGGCATACAAAAATGCTTGTTATATGTGCAAGTCATCCATTGCGCCTTTGACTTGGCCCATGTTTTTGAATCTGTATCTTGTCTTGATTGAGAGAGAAAGCCTTGGTTCAACGGTAAGGTTACTCTATTGTGACCTAGGTGTCATCGGTTTGAAACACGGAAACAAGTTTACGTATATCTAACCTCCCTAGACTCCACAGTGGAGGGACCCTCATCAGCTTGGCCTAATTTTATCTTTTCTTGATTGAATTAGGGAGCAGGAAACAACTTTTTTGTCATAGGCACTGAATGCATTGTCAGTCAAAGTCAGATGTACTTGCTTGTAGTAGTTATTACAGTACACTTGTTCATATTCTCTTATGCGTTATTGTTTTTGTTTTATAACTCAGAAATTTGTCTTCCTAGATTTTCCATGAAATGGTGAATGCTGGAATCGAGCCAAATGTCAACACATACGGTGCACTTATAGATGGTTGTGCCAGAGCTGGACAAGTGGCAAAAGCATTTGGTGCTTATGGAATTATGAGATCCAAGGTATAGTTGCTGATATGTTTCCAACAAATGCTTTTTTTCTTGAAAAAAATTGTACTTCATATGCTATCTCATACTTGAAAAATACTTACAGACTGTAGTGAGATGCAGCCCTTTCATTTATTATGTATATATATATTTTTTTTATTTTTGACTACATTTGAAGTTGTTCTTTATTCTTAACAAAGTCTTATTTGCAGTAGAAAGTGCAGCCTGATCGAGTTGTATTCAATGCCCTGATCACTGCATGTGGTGAGTCAGGAGCAGTTGATCGTGCATTTGATGTTTTAGCAGAGATGAGAGCAGAGCCTAAACCAATAGATCCTGATCATGTGACTATTGGTGCTCTGATGAAGACATGCATTCAAGCCAATCAGGTATATACTAGAGCTTTTAAAGCAGTCTGTTGATTCACTTTTAATATTCTTACATTCTGGTAGTAGGTATCAGATTTGGTTACTCCTGTCCCTGCTTTAAAAGATATTAATATGTGATCCAACTTTAGGTTGATCGGGCTCATGAAGTGTACAAAATGCTTCACGAGTATAATATAAAAGGCACGCCAGAAGTTTACACAATTGCTGTCAAGAGTTGTAGCCAGACATGTGATTTGGAATTTGCACTTAGAATATACGATGATATGGAAAGGAACGGCGTGGTGCCTGATGAGGTAATACTTTTCTGAATCAGAACCTTTGACAATATTCGGAAATAATGTTTGTAAAGAATTCATATTTTCGAATCCATGGTTTATTTCCATATTAGTGAGCTTGAAGCCCATTAAGCTTACAGGTATTCTGTTTCCAGACATTGATCCCAGAACCCAATGACCTGCAATCTGTCAGCTGTCTGTACTGCTCCCCTGAGGCCAAAAATAAGGTCTTGCATCTACTCCTCTCCTAGAAACGGACACCCAGCTTGATAAAACCTTAAACTTAGTACCCCAAGAGAGAGCTGTCCTTCAGCTCATCTCTGTCACTCTTTTTCTTCCCCTGCTGTGTTTTTATCTTGAGGGCATGCCCTCTTTTTTTATCCAGAGGTCAATTTTGGCACTGCTTATGCCAGGGTCTCTGACTGTTGACTTGGGGGCCTTGTTTTCTTTGAGTTATGCTTATCTTTGTGCGCTGCTAAGCGCTTAGGTAAGAGCAAGGTCAGCGGAACCGTCACAAACCGTCTGATTCGTAGCATCTTGAGCCATATCGGCGGTGGACTAAGATAGTTCGGGTAAAGAAACCGAGACACTGTCGCCAGAGTGGGAGAAGGAGAAGGAAAGAGAAAGAGAGAGAGAGAGAGAGAGAGAGAGCAGGGGAAGGAGGGAGAGGGAAAGGGAAAGGGAGGGAGGCCGGCGGAGGGCCGTCAGAGGCTGGCGCTGGTGTAGGTGGCAGAAGCCGTGGCCGTGTTTCTGTTTCGTTCGAAATAGAAGTCCGGCCGCTAAAAAAATTTTATGATTTTTAAGTCGGCAAATTACTTGCCAACTTTACTTAAATATCGTGAAATTTGATTTGCCGACTTCAATTAAAAATCGCAAAATATTTTTAGCATCCGAACCTCTATTTCGAACGAAACAGAGACTCAGTCGTGGCCTCTACCACCTGCACCAACATTGGCCTCCGCTACCCACCCTTCTCTCTCTCCCTTTTCTCTCTCTCCCCCTTCTCTCTTTTTCTCTCTCTTGTGGCGGTACAGGCTCGGCACGATATGGTGCGGGTTCATACCGACTTGTGCCGCCGAGCAACCGGTGCAGGGACCTGGCCATGGCCTCCACCACCTGCACTAGCACTGACCTCCGCCGGCCTCCGCTCTCCCTCCTTTCTCTTTTTTCTCTCTCCCACGGTCTCCTGTGTCAGTACAGACCCGACCCGGCACGACACTGGCCCCGTACTGTCTCGTGCCGTCGGCAACTGGTACAGTGCCTCGGTACCGGCATAGTAGACCCTGGGTAAGGGCATTGCTCTTTTGACCCATTTACTTGGGAACCCTACTCTCTGTGAGCTCTACTTATCTTTTGTGCTACTAAGCCCTTAGCCGAGATTATTGCTCTTTTTGCCATGCCTTGGGCTTGATTTCTCCAAGGTAAACTTTGTTGAAATTTAGTTGAAGTGGGCGGACTCGTAAATTTTGAAAAACTGAAGACTTGTTGAAATTTAGTCTTAACCATGGCAAGGTTGATGTTAAGAAAGAGGAGAAAGCGATCCAAATTGTGCCCAATAATTAATTGTTTCAGTCTGGTATCATGTTTTAATCCATTTAGCTAGCCTAAGGCTTTGATAATGAAGGAGCTTGATACAAAATGTACTTGATTTCAGTCCTCCTTACAAGTTGGGTTCATTGTACCTCTGAACTTAGTTGGGACTTAATTTATATTGAACATTTGAACCATTAGTCACTCTTCTTAACCTGTTGATCGAGAGACATCATCACAATGCGTAAACCACGGTATGTTGTACTGCACCGAATCGGACAGTACCGGACGTACCGTACCTACCGGTTCGGTGCCGGTACGCCAGACGGACCGACGCTCGGTACGCCAGACGTACCGACGCTGCGTACCATACTGAAACAATACTAGTATGGCACCGGTATAGAGTCCGGTACTGGTACAACGAAGCTTGGCGTAAACCCTCTCCATACTTTAGGTCATGGGAGTATAATTCACAAGTACAGAGTTTTGAGGTGAGGCCTGTTAGAATGAATTAGTTGCTCTTTTTGAGTTTTGTTACAAAATTATAGATTTTAGAACCCCTAATTTTGAGGATTGTTTTGGCAACAAGCTGCATAATGGAAATGGTCATTAAAGGATTTAACATTGATTTCTCTCAAGGGTATTGAAAAAACGGCTGCAGCATAGTATGTACTGCCCCATACTGCAGGTTGTACCAGGACATTTCATGTGCTGTACCATCCCGTAAACCATGAGTAGATATAGTAGTGTACTATTGTACATACCAAGCTGACATTGGACTAGTCTGCCTTCATACCTCAATATAGAAATGTTTGTGGTGATAGTGCTTGCAGTTCCCTCGAGATAAAATCACACTAAGATCCCATGCATGGTAGGATGCATTGCTGTTTTAAAGATGCCGGACTCCTCATACTCTACAAGCTGCATTCAGCAGCTTAATTATGTTTAGGTGACCGTTTTTTTTTTTTTTTGCTACAACGGACGACTTGTACACTTCTAGTGTGAATACATCCAAAAAAGTTAAAAGATAACAAGTTTCGGAGTGCTCTAGGCAACTCCTCCTCACCAACCCAAAGGGCTCCCCTAGAGTGCTCTAGGCAACTCCTCCTCACCAACCCAAAGGGCTCCCCCAGAGTGGTCAGCCACATACGAGGCCACTCAATCCGCAGCTCCATTGGCCTCTCTGTAGACCGTATTTTGAAATTACTTCCATTAGCTAGTTACAAGACATGGGGAAAATTTGGCAGCTTCAATTACCTTCCATAGCAAGCAATTTTCATATGGTGTCATAAAAGAGCATCAATAAAGATAATTTAATTTATTACCAAACTATGTTATATTTCATACAAATGGTTGCCATCCGATCTAAATTGCAGAATTACAACTTAGTTCTCTCACATTGGAAGGAAGTTTTGCTTAATCAAATATCCCATGTCACTTAATGGGGCTGTTTTTATTGCTGAATCATAATCATTATCATAATGAAATAACAATCCTACTTTGTTGTTTAAATGGTACGCAGAGGCTTGTTTAATTGAAATAAGCTGCATGTACAATTTGGTAGCAAGTGACTCTTTTAAAACCTAATTTTGGAACTTCTAAATTTCGAGGTGAAAATACAGTTTAGTAGTTTGGTTTGCATGTGGCATCATGTAGAGGATGGGCTGGGGCAGTGAAAGAGAGTGTTGAGAGTAGAAAGGCCTCAAACATAGACTTGTAGGCTACCGGGCAGATAAGGTCACCAAGAGGAAAGAAGCCCAAGATGCAGAAGATAGAAAGCTGATTGTGTGAAGTTAGAAAAACATTGAGGAGGATGAGTATTGATTAGCAGGGGCTAACAACCACAAAATATCTAGGTAGTGCTAATTTCCGTCATAAATCCCTAAGGAAAAAAGGTTAAATGAAGAATAAAAGGCATCCAAAATCCAAAAAGGACCAAGGATCTAAGTACCAGTGTATACTGCCACGGCGAATTATAGCAATAGGGTATTGATACTGGTATGGCCCCATACCAGTATGTAAACGACTCATGATATTTTTAACCTCTACGTTCTTTGTCGTACCAAGAGACATCCATGTGCCGGCACAGTACTGTACAATACTAGTAAGGTATCGGCATACGTATGACCGATTCTTAAACCCTCACCGTATAGCCCATAATATATTAACAAGGAAAGGAAAAAAGCTCACCAATTGTCTTGGATAATTGGGCTAAATATGAAGACCAATAGATTTTGGACTGATAATCCAACCATACAATTGTCTTGCACGTTTTGGTAAAATAAATGAGGAAAAAAATGAAATATTCTCGAAAAAAAATAAATCTTTTGTTGCTTGAGTGATTTGGTGGCATGTGTGGGTTGAAACAACCAAATGGATGTAATCTTGGATTAGATGTAGCCCCTATAATGCTTTCAACAATGAAGCCATAGAAAGAAAAGGGGATGAAAAGAAGAAATTTGAAAAACCAAGTTTCTTTATTTGAAAGTTATCGGGATCTAAAGAGCCACTGAACAGTAAAGGACAGACAAACGGCTGGGAGATCTGTTAAGTTTACTAAATTTGGCAAAAAACCAGTAATCTGATTCTAGATCTGACATTCCTAAGTGGTGTAACTTAGGTCTGATCAGGATTGGATGGGATGAATTGTGGTTTCTTGGTAATCAGCTGCAACTTATGCTACAAGTAGAAGCGCCTACACGTGATCTTAACACCTGTTTCTTATACAACATGGGAGATTGGTTGAGTATGAGCTTATCTTGCAGTATCTATCTAGGTTTGTTCAGCAAGCTCAGAGCACCAATCCAGAAGCACTGATACATTGAAACTAAAGCAAGTTGTGGTTGAGGGCAAAGGTGCTAAACATACAATAGGGATGCTAGATCTACATGAATGTGTAGGCCTTGTTCGCCTACGTGCCATGTAGAACTGACACATGGCACCATAACTGGTTAGTGTTTGTGGAAAAGGATTCAACAAGTTGAAACCCTTGTGTTTGTCCCTCTTTCTCACTTCCTCCTTCTGTTGTCCCGTCCCTCTTTGTTACTTCCTCCTTCCTCCTCTATTCCCACCTTTCTCTATGCCTTGACCTTCAGCTCCACTTCATTATCATTCAACCATGTTCATTAGATTGGATTGAGGCAGATGCTGTTGTTGGAAGGTGGCATAAAAAAAGGAGCCCTGGACCCACCCTTTCTTGTTGATGATGCCCCATGGATGGGTATGATGGCAGGCACTGAGCATGCCCTATATAGTCATCGATGATTCCATTTGGAGGTGCGCCAGGACTGTCCTATGGATGTCGATGATCTCTGTCAGGGGAATGTAAAGTCGATTATGCCCAAACATTGATCCTGCCTCCTGATCATCAGTGATGCTTGCTGGAGAGTTGCTGAGGTGACGATGCCCATTAGAGGTCGACCACATGGTCAAACCCATGAACCATTATGAACAATTGATTATTATTTGAGTTCTGGCAATCAAACTAAATAGATTATAATCATACCGTCCATGGTTTCTACCTTGTACTAGCCATCCCATAGGATCCGTCCTAAACAATTCAATTTGCATCCTCATATCCATATCTACATCAATTTTCCAGTGGATTTCTTCCTTGGAATTGAACCTCAAAGCTCAACAGTGTTTACAAATAATGCCCTAATCCCATAATTACAAAAAAAAAAAATAAAGGATCCAGGTTTGCTGCACGCTACTCATCTTTAGGAATGAAATGTCATCTTAGTTGGCAGCCTATGGTCAAGTAGACGCACCCATGGCCACACCAAAGGTCGATAAGGAGTGGGGCATGAAGGTGGAGCTGACCAAAGAATGAAGCAGCTGGGAAGACGGTAAAAGATGGTGGAGGAATTTGAAATAAAAGGAAAGTATAATTGCTTAAAACCTATCCTATCAGTTACCTTTTAAGCTTAAGTTGTTGACTGGTCAACAATGCCATGTGTCCGACCTACATGGCGTGTGGATGAAGGAGAGCTACACATGCGTGTAGGTGTAGCTGTTCTCTATCTAGTATCTACATAGATTGCGCTTGATCTCTCTCATGTTGTATAGGATCACATTCATGAGTTTCCAAATCTATTAAGATCCTATCTAAAAACCTAGGCTTTTAGATGAATGGGCCCAAGAGTATATAAACACTACAAGAGTTCTTAACCTATCAAATGTGGGACTATTATTCCTCAACACCTTCTCTTTTGTTTAGAGCTTGAGGGACGAAACTCGGAACAAGGGGTGACACGTGGATTAGTAAGTGGGAGCATGGAAGTTCTGGTAGGCAAGAAGGATTGGTGGGCTCTGATACCATGTTAAGATCCTATCTAAAAATCTGTGCTATTAGATGGATAGGTCCAAGAGTATATAAGCACCTCAAGAGTCCCTAATGTATCTGATATTGGGACTATTATTCCTCAACAGAAACAATGTATAAACACGAGATGATACATCAATACCTAAATGTCTGCATACAATAATTAGGAATCAGCTTTTCTGCCAAGAATCTTCAACTTTACAACAATTTTCCCAGAAAATAGACTTTTTATACAAATGCATTACACTTTTTAGCATTTCATCATGGTTATTGTAATGTCATGGAGTGTGTGATCGGAAGGTTGCAGGTGCCAGCCTATGCTTACATGCCAGGCCACTATCAGTACAGGCACCATACTCGTTATTTTTTATCATTTTAATTAAAAAGAATTTTTAATTTTAAGACCTTTTTTTGGCATGGCACAGCATGTGCATGGGCACATCATAGCACAGCATGTGCCAGAGGCACTTAAATCCCTGGTCAATCAACATTCTGAATATTACTTATTAATCAATCGCATCTCTGTGGTAACGTAGCAGTAGCGAAATCTGTGAAAGTTTGCAATTTTGCATAAATGCGGACAAGAAAATTAAATTAATCAAAGCCAGGTTAGTCAAAATCTTCTTTATTCTTTTTCCTATGTTGCTGATTTAGTTTTTCCAGAACATCAACCTAGATTCAGTGCATAACTGTATATGATGGACAATTTGCAAAGCTTGTTTGATTCACTCATTTGACTTGTTGATTACTTGATTTTAGTTCCTGGCTTTTTAAATTAATGAAAACATTGACTTTGTAAAGCTCTTGGTATTCGTTCCATGCAGATGTTCCTTAGCACCCTAATAGATGTTGCTGGGCATGCTGGGAAGGTTGATGCAGCTTTTAGAATCTTGCAGGATGCAAAAAACAAAGGACTACAAGTTGGACATGTTTCATATAGCTCCTTGATGGGGGCCTGTTGCAATGTATGCCAATATATATGTGGTCTTTATGATAAACATATATTGTTGATTTGTATGGATTTGTAGGTTTTCAACCATTGCTCTGCAACTTTGTCTTGTTTCTTGTTGTTTCTATACTCTCGCAAACCTGAACAAGCTAGTTTTATTTAAACCATAGCAGATTCTGTGTTTTGCTTGCACTTTTTCACACCTAACCTGCATTTATCTGGTTCTATGTGCATATAACAGTTGCCTTCTGTTTTGCTTGATTGGTTCTCATTTTCATTGAATACGATGAAAATTCTACAAGCAAAGCCTTTGCCAGACTGTCACCATAGTTACCAAATTTTTCTTTCAGGCAAAAAACTGGCAGAAGGCACTGGAGCTATATGAGGAGATTAAGGCAATCAAATTGCTTCCAACAGTTTCGATGCTGAATGCTCTGATCACCTCCTTATGTATGTCTTCATTGGTAGACCTTTGTAGGCTAGTTCTATTTGGACCACATACATGTCAGTCCTAGCATATCTTAGTTTACTTACTAGATTCCTTCAGATTTGTATATTTTATTAAACCAGTTCTATTACTTGTAATTTTACTAGTGATTCTTTTGATTTCTATTTTAAACCTGCATTTAATTTGTAAAATGGATTGAGATATTTTTCTGCAAAACCTCAAGTATCATTATGTTTTGATCCAACTAGATTGTTACTTTCAACAACCACAACCATAGCTGAAAAGATTTGTTCTAATGGTGGGACTTGAATATCAAAGGAGAAAAGAATAAGAGTAACGAAAAAAGAAATATATTTAAAGATTGACCATACAAAGCTTCAGCATGAGTCATCTCTGCTAACAAAGAAAACTACATTCAGAAAATAAAATCAGAATCTGAAAAAGCCATAAGAAGAAGCTAACTGGATAGCTGATCATTTTAAAATTATTTTCTTTGTTTGTATCAATTGTGTTATATCATAGTGTCATTTTTCTTCTCATGGATCCTCAACTGGAAAAGCTACATATAGGCCCCTCAAAATTCTATCACTATTGCAGTGGTACAAGTATGCAGTGCCAAATGTGTTTATTGGTATTTGATTTTTGAACTTTTAAATCTAAAAGAATAATAAGTCCTACTAATGATAAATGAATTTTTATTGTAATATAAGTAGTTTCGCTTAGACTATTTATCGCTTTCATCTGTATAATAAGCAATCTTTCTGCCTCTGATATATTTCTGCATTGGTCACTATGGGAAATTCTGAAGCAGGTTCCTAGTTGTAACCAGAAGAAACCAACAGGAGAAAAGTAGAGAGTATGTTGTTTTTAATTAAATTAGTTTCTCTGATGACATGAGGGTACCATTACTAACAACCCATATTAGAATTGTTTGTCATTGTTAAAAGATTCTGTTCCACTCTTGCTTCCTGGTACAAACCATATGCTGTCATTTTCTGCTATACTTTCCACATAGGTCCTTACCTCCACTTCTTGAACCTCTCTGGCCAACCAACTCTACTCAGCAAGGTCTGCCGAAGCGGTATCTGGACAACATGGAAACCGATACTCGAACAACGTGAAAATTGGTACCAGCTATTCTCGGGCCGGTACCGACTGGTACGCATGCATACCGGCTGGTTCGCACTGGTACCGGTCTGATACGTAATTTTTTTTTTACGTGTGGTGGCAAAGCGCATGGTCGAAAGGGCCACGTGCTCCTCGGGTAGAGTGCCCCGCACGGGCGTGGGCCGCACGCCTGCGCGCGGGTGCACGGTTCCCTGCGCTTTGAACCGCCACACCGGTGATTCCCCCGCCCGCGCGGGGAATGCCACAGAGTGGCATTTATCCCGCGCGCCCGTGCGCGGACGTGAAAACCAAAACATAAAAACAAAGGCCTGCTGGTTTGTACCGGACTGGTTCCGGTATGAACCGAACCGTACCGGTCCGGTAGGCGACTGGTACACCTACCAGTACCGGTACGACGGACCTTGCTACTCAGCGCTCCTCCTTAAAGCAAAACTACAGCAGAGCTTGATGAATAACATTTATTTTGTGTTAATATTGAAATAATCTTCTGGACTGATTAAAGCATTTGACGTGCTTTCCATTATAAGTTCTAAATATAGTTTCATTAAAAAAAACTTGGTTTAATGCATGGCTTTATCATGTAATCTATGTAATCAGAAGCATATATTTATTTTGCTGAGTATTGGTTCATGTGCTAAGCAGGTACGGTTGCGATAATAGAATCCAACATTTTGTGTCATGTATTCGAAGAGATTTTGATTCCTGCTAATGCTAAATTTTCAAAGTTCACACTCATTTGCTGACTCCAAAAGTTTACACACCAATACTGTCATGCCCCAAGTCCGAATCATGACACGGTCGTACTATTGCAAATCTTTGCCTGCAATAGCACGCAGCCACATAAAATTTTAAATCCAAATGAACTATATTATTTATGAATGTCAAAGTGTTTGAACCAAGGTCCGCCGTACCGGGTCCGGTAGGCGTATCGGTTGCCTACCGGAACGGTACGGTTCCGGTTCGTACTGAAATCGGACGGTACGAACCGGAAAGCTCTTTCCCATCGGAGTCGGGGAAGAAGAGAACGAGAGAGAGCGCGGGGAAGAGAGGGAGGGAGACCACCTGTGGCCGCCATCGGAGAGCGGCGGAGGCCGGTGGGGGGTGGCGGAGCCCGGGGGGGCAGAGGAACCCGAGGGGGCGCGGCGGAGGCCGCGGCTTTTTAATTTGGAGGTTTTAAGTGATGTCGGCAACCGATTTTTAATTTGGAGATTTTTAAGTGAAGTCGGCAACCGATATGCCAACTTCACTTAAAACCCTCAAATTAAAAAGCCGCGGTCGCGTCCCCTCGGCCTCTGCCACGCCCCTGCGGGTTCCCCCGCCCTCTGCAGCTCTCCGATGGCGGCCACAGTTGGTCTCCCCCCTCTTCCCTGCGCTCTCTTTTTCTCTTCGTCTCCGGCACAGAACCGTCCTGTACCGGTTTTCACGGCTCTGGCGTACCGGTAGCTGGCCGGACCAGCCCGTACTAGTTCGGCATACCATGATTTAAACAGTTAGGGGCGATACAGAGCTTTTAAAATTTGAATATTACATATCATTTTCAATTATCCCAACCCTGAATAACATCAAGCTCCATGTTCCTAGTAGTCTTAGTTATCTGTAAGAAAAAAAATAGATAAAAAGATATGAGCTACACAGCTCAGTAAGTGACCATGTATAATCTTACCGGATAGAGCATAATGTTTTACATACTAGTGCATCATTTTAAGAAATTAACAGTTGTAACAAAGTATTTCATACAATGTATAATCAAACCAGTCATAAAACCAATGCATATCCAATCATGCAGTTTCATAAATATGGTTATGCATCATAAAACTTTTGCCATTATTCCATACTTTGAAATTCATACTCTCAGATATTAGTGTAGCTATGGCCGCTCTTATTCCCCCGGCAAGGCCTTTACCACTGCAGGGTCATCTTCCAGTTATTTCTTCCCACTAGCGGGGGTAGTAAAGCCAAGTTACTTTTACCCACTGGCGGGGGTCATAAAGCCAAGTTATTTCTTTCCACTGGCGGGGGTCATAAAGCCAAGTTACTTTTACCCACTGGCAGGGGTTATACATAGCGATCTGAGAGTTGTTAAATCATATCATTTCTTTTGTAAATCATATCTCATAGATATATTGAAAAATAAATAATGGCATCATGACATATGAATTTCATAGTCATGCTGTAAACTTTGATTTTCGTGCAACTTTTATATCATCATAAATTTATGTACATAGCATGATAATCATGATGAATGTCATCCAGTTAAAATCATGCAACATTTGCTAACACATGCTTGATCCTAATCTTGTGAAAACATAAATAGTCATATACAATTTCAGAAATCAAATAATCACATGTATTTGATAAAACATAAGATTATGTCAGGGTCACTTATCTTAATTTGCTCACCAATTCCTAGGTTTAGGTGCCAATTCTTCAATTACCTAACAACATCATCAAATTACCTATTAATTGCACGTTCAATTTCATTTATTTACATTCTTTCTTATTTAATCCATTTACATTCCATCCATAGGACTCAATTTCTTTATCGGGTTCTTAACCTGGTTCAATTTCAATTTCTGGTTCAAGTCTAGTCAAATTCTTGATTCATGTCTAATCAATTCTTGGTTCAGGTTTGACCCAAATCTCTGGTTTAGGTCTAGTCAAATTTCTGATTCAGGTCTAACTAATTTTCTGGCTCAGGTCTGACCCAAATTTCTGGTTCAGATCTAGTCTAATATCTGATTCAGGTCTAATCTATTCCTGGTTCAGGTCTGACCCAAATCTCTAGATCAGGTCTAGTCAAATTCCTGATTCAGGTTTTACCAATTTTCTGGTTCAGGTCTGATCAGATTTCTAGTTTAGATCTGACTCAATATCTAGTTCAGGTCTGATCCAATTACAAGGTTAATATTATTATTTTATTTTTTTTATATCTGTTTATTATCTTAAATCTCTAATTAATTATTGACTATTTAATTATGTATATATATATATATTTTTTTCTTTTCTTTTTTTTTTCTTTTCTTTCTCTTCTTCTTTCTTCTTCCTTCTCTTCTTGAAGGTTCCCCCATTCTTTCTTCTTTCTTTTTCTTCTTTTCCTTTTCTCTCGTGACGGAGGAAAAGGAGGGCTCGGGAGAAGCCGGGCAGCACCCCCCCGACTGGTCGGCGGCTCCCCTCGGCCAGGCCTATGGCGCTTGCAGTCGCGCTTGCGGCCGTGCGGGCAGCGGGCGACGGGTGGCCTGCGGCCGCGGCCGGCGCCCGCGATCGGCGTTCCCAGGTGAGTCCTTAATCCCCTTTTTTCTTTTTTTCTTCTTATCTCCTACCCCTTCTCTTGCGAAGGGAGATCGGCTCGGGAGAGGGCCGGCCTGAGGTCGGCGGCGCCAGCGCCTACGACAGTCTCGGTGACCACAGTCTGCCTCCCCCTCTTCATCTCTCTTTCTTCCCTCTTCTTCCCTTCCCATTTTAATTTTTATTTTTAAACTAAATCTACTCTACAAAGCATAAATTGCAGAGGAAAGGGATTAGAGCTTACCTGATCTAAAGATGGTCGTCCGCCTCCTACTCCGGCGATGCAGCCTTCTGCTCCAGCGGCGTGGGTCTAACACCGGGTCTTGCCAGTCAGAGAGGATTGTGAGAGAGAGACAGTAGAGAAGAGGGAAGAGGGTGATGAAATGCTCCACCGATCGGGGCTTTTTGTAGGCTCTAAATGCTGGGGAAGGCGGCCGGTTGTAACCGCCCACCATTAGGCAACCCAAACGCCTGCCCGTTGGTGTGATGGCCTCCCCCCGTTTTTCTTAGAAACGGTGACGGTTATCACAAATACTTTACCATTATGGTGCGTTACAATACCGACACATTGTATGTCTCCTAGTGTGAAGACAAGAAAAATGATATGATGTAACATTTGTCAGTTGGTATGATGTAATATTTGTCAGTATGGACTACTATGAAGGGTATCGATATATCTTGCCGGTATGATATAGTATAGTATGGTATGACTGTATAAGTATTTAAGTCTTTTGTTGCAAGGTTCACCATATTGGTGAGTCTCGCCCTGTAACGGGCATATCGTATGTCAGTACTAAATCATGAGTCGAGTTACACTGCGCTCCGACCCGAGTCCCCATGTCCGCTTTTATCTGCCCGCAACCCGCTTTCTTTTCCAATACAACATTAGGGCCGTTCCCCTCATTCTATGCTGACCCGGGCCGGGGCTGGCTTTTTGGGAACCTAATTCGAATTATAGAGTTATGACCAAGGTTCGTGGTACCGATGGTACCGACGTACCGTTCGGCTCCGGTAACGGTACGGTACCGGTGCCGAACCGAGCCGAACCGATACCGTACCGATGGGGCACATTCGGCCTGGTTTCGACCCCATCGTCGTTTTTTTTTTTTTGGAGTTCTTTCACTTTTGGATATTTTTTTGATGTTTTTATGTTTAGGTTTAAGGTTAAAAGTAGATGATGCAACTTATTACTTCCAAATGATTCAAATAATGAGATGAAGAACATAAAATATTTTCAAATTAAGATACAATCAATTATATACATTTAAAACACTCTCGAATATCTAAAATCGGGTTGAGTGGCACTTTGAAAAGTGCCCCAGTGTGGCACTTTTGAAAGTGCCAGCCTCTGGCCAGCGCTGTGGCATTTTCAAAGTGCCACGGCGCTGGCACTATTTTTCAGAAGCGAACCGGTGCAAACCGGCTCGGTTCGCACCGGTTCGAGCTCATATCGGTGCGAACCGGTTCGCACCGGTACGAGGCTCAAACCAAACGGTTCCGACCCATATTGGGTCGGAACCGTTTTATACCCCTGTACCGGACCGGTGCGGCTCGGTACCGGTCCGGTACGGGCTGAACCGACCGGTACAGGTCGGTTCAGCAGACCTTGGTTATGACACAATCAAACCCGAATGAATAAAATGTTGATTGAATCATACCAATCTATACTGGGGTTTATTACTCATTTTTGTACTTGCTGTCTTATTTTCCAATTTTTTCTTTAGCAAGTCTTGATACACCAAACCGATCTCGTACCGGGTGTACCAACATTATATTAGCATGAAATCCATGCAGGGTTTGGTACTGAGATGGTGAACTTTGCTTTGTTGCTATATTGAAGGTATAGTATTATTACTAAAGATGAGGTCAAGGTTCGTCGAACTGGTATTGGAGGGGGTATCAGCTGTTGATTGAATCAGCATGTTACGGGTCCGTACTGTGTTGTTTCGGGGTGTACCGACATAGAGAGAGCTGGAGAGGGAGGGGAAGAGGGAGAGGGAGTGGGAAAAGGAGAAGAGAGAGAGGGGGGTCTGGGAGAGGGGGAGGGAGAGAAGAAGGGCGAAGGTCGAGGAAGACCCTAACCTTTGGAGCGAGCGAGAGAGAGAGAGAGAGAGAGAGAGAGAGGACTTACCGGAAACGCATAAGTACCATCATGAGTGGCTGCTGTGGGGCTTGGGGGGGGGGGGGGGGGGTTCACTAGCGGTGGGAGGGGGCGCTCTCTCGAAATTGCAGGTGGAGTGAGGTAAACTGTCGCGAGTGGGTGTGTGAGGGGGGAGGGGTGTTTAATAAGCATGAACCGAGGTCTTAACCTCTCAAAAGCGTGATCCGAGGCCTTAACTTCTTAATAGCATGGACCAGGGGTTCAATAGCTTAAACTGGGATTATTTCATAGATCTTGGGCCGAACCATTAGAGGCGTCTCAAATTTAGTGGCTGAAACGTGTTGGTGCCCAAACCAGTCCGATTTGGCATGGTTTGACAGACCCTAGGTGAGGTTATATTTTATTGCTAACTATTGCTGTTGAAATATTGTAGACTTTGAAAGTATCAACATGTAAGTATGGTAGGTGTTTGTCAGCATGCCAAGGCATGATATTTATCCAACACCATTACAACACCTGGCACTAGCATGGTATTGCTGCTGTGCCATTGCGTGCCATGCATTGCCACGGCTTAGCAGAGCATGGCTATGTACTGTGCAGACTGGCACACAATACTTTGGTAGTTGATTTTGATGTAGGAAGAATTTCAAACTTCCGTCTGATTGGATCTTGAGGAATCTAATCGCAATCAGAAAACAATGGTTTCAACAAGAGGTGAAGTAACTCAAATTGCTTATATGCACATTCTAATTCTTATAGATTTGTGGATAGAAAAGGCTAAAGTGAAATTAGTGTTAGTGAATATTGTTTCTTAAGCATTAGCAAGCATCCTGAAATATTGATATCAAATAGATGCCCTGAAAATTCAAAAAAGACTGAACATCTTAAGCACTCAATTCAAATTAGCAGCATATTATAAAGATTTGTGATCTAAAACATAAAATACCTAATGATGCAAATAGGATATGTTCATGGAGTTGCTTCTTAAGGCATCTTTACTGTAAGGAGTCAGTATTTAATGCTCAAAATTGAATCTACCATGAAACCAATGTTTGGAAGGATATCTTGAACTAGTTGTCTAATCTCTGTTGCAACCAGAAAGAAATTTCTATTTCCCTGGAGACCAAAATTTAAGCAGGACTGCAGGACATCACTCGTTGCATATTCATCAATATAACGTAAAGTTCTAATCCAAGAAATATACCACTAATGCCTCTTGAAAATTTCAAAATCCTTCTGCCTCTGCTGATTCTTCAAACCTTTTGCCTTCATTGTCACTCAAGTTTGTTATTGGAAAGGTGGTTTTCCTAGACTCTAAGTCCAATTATATAATATATTTACAGGTGATGGTGACCAAATTTTGAAGTCCGTTGAAGTTCTTGATGAAGTGAAAAAATTAGGCGTGTGCCCAAATGTCATCACATATTCGGTCCTCATAGTAGAATGTGAAAAGTAATTGTTCTAAACTTTCTACCATTTACTTCAATGATCATTACCTGAATCTCATCTTCTGGACTTGAAGGGCTGGTGAAGCAGAATTGGGTTTTACACTCCTTGGACAAGCCAAAACGGATGGTATTCTCCCTAATCTCATAATGTGTCGCTGCCTGACTGGTAAATTCATCAAACTATTTAAACCATTATTTTTGATTACTACAAGAAAAAAATGCTTGATTACCTGAAGGCAATTTGTAGACACTGTTGCTTTATATTGTTTACGTGGATGGAAGTTGGAACGAGCTTATATCTAATCATTTATGGTCTGTCCCAATATTTTTTCATGGATATTGATGATTAATCATCATACAATTGCTCTCTTTGTAGGTTTGTGCCTACGTAGTTTTGAGAAGGCCTGTTCAGGTGGTGAGCCTATTGTGGCTTTCAACTATGGAAGACCACAAATTGACAATAAATGGTATGATATTACTCTCATCAAAGTATTTTTCGAATCAGTCCACAATTGTTAAGCTTCTTGAATTCATGATATGATGCATTGACATTGGTGATATGCTTAATTTTTCTAATGTTCTAGCTGTTATCTTTTTAATTTGTTTACTACTTCTTGACTATAATTTTTGAACTATACATGGTTTGATGACACCAAAGTTTAGGGCCTTTTGGACTCTGGATGAGGTTATTCATGCTTAAGCTTCAAATATGAAAGGCAGTCGATGAACAAAGGGCATGTGGAAAAAGAAATTAAAGGCATCATGGGAGGTTATAGATACTCTCAGTCCCAAAAATTTAGGATACTAATTTTATGAAAAGGTGATTCTCCATGTTCCTAAAATTTAGGGATATTAGGATCATAAGCCTCCTTTGATTCCTTGGCCTCTTGAACTTCTTACCTTTTTCTTTTCTCCTATTACATTCGCCATATGAGCATATAATGTTGCTCAGATAATTTGTTAGGGCATTCACAAGCCTTTAAAGTTCTTAGAGCTCTTAGTAAATGCATGCAAATTTTCATCTAGGTTTTTATTTGTAATCAGTTGCATCCCAAGTGGTTGGCCCTACTTGGCAATGAGAAACAGCAAGCAATATCTGAGCCTATGCATACCTGCCTGCAAATTTCTTCAATTTATTAGGCCTCCTTCAATTTATTGGCTTCTGGTATGAGTGGTGGCTCATTGGTGGCTGATAATTAACAATGGACTCCTTTTGAGGACATCCAAATCCCCAAGTTCCTGGGTCAGCAAGCCAGCAGCCTGCAGTGTCTTTGCCAATATCCAGTTGAATGGAACCTTCAGTTGCACAATAATACTTATTACATGGTATAGATCCAATCAGAAAGTGGAATTGGCAATAGTTGAGCCTATTTCCTACTGTAGGTCTCTTTGAAACCTCAGAAAAAAACCCGAGATGTTGATTTTATTCACTAACCAATGGACCCCAAAAGGTTAAGCTATTAGGGAAGCGGCCCATAATGTATATCAGGCCTTTACATCCCCCCTCGCGTGTGGCTTGGGCGACGCATGTAAAGGCACCATAATGATTGAAATCGAAACAAGTCAATATTATAACCACGATAATTAAATAAATAAATAATATGGAGGGGATTCAAACTCTTGTCCTCCAGCAAACCTATATGCTGATACCATGTTGACTAACAATTTGAACCAAAAACTTTAAGCTATTAGGAGGAGATCAACAATATATAACAGATTTGAGCTCTGATGCCACACTCCCATTAAAAAAGTTTTTACAAGGGCGACAAAGCTCATAAGCACATTCAATCAAATATGCTGTCTTATAAAGCAAACACAAATGAGCTCATGAAGAAACCAGTGCTGCATATATATATGCAACCTATATGTAAACTGGACATGCACAAACGCATTAAAAAAATTGAAAAAAAAAATTAAATGTGTATCGACAAGAATATGTCATAATAGACTAGCATAATAAAAGCTACTATACTGTCCCTTAAAATGATAACATAGAGGTGCACTTTGACCTAAACAATAATGGATGATAATGATATGTGATATGTTTTATGTTTTCTTGCTTTTCTCAGTTTTGCCTTTATGCTACAGAAACATGAATGACAAGATGGGATCAATTCACATGTTAGTAAATATGTCCAAAGTTATGCATGCTAGCTCAAAATAAGGGATCAGAATGTTGCATGATGAAGAGGATTCCAAAAGACCAGACAAGTTTGATGGAAACAAAAATGTTAAGGTGGCTCTTCGGTGAAAGTAGAGAGAAAACTAAGAAAATCAGTACGTTCAAACAGTTTTAGGCATTTCCATATAGAATAGTTTTCAATGATATGATGGTGGAACAAATTTAAAGAGAGGCCCAGAAATAGAGATTGCATTTGTGTTGAAGGGTCCAAAAAAGGGAAGGCCGGTCTTAGAGAACCTTTGTAGAAATTACTGGAACACCTTATTGCAATTAATGACATGTGCCAATTATGCTACCACTATCCCATATTAGTCTAGAGGAACCATACTCTTCTATTAAAGTATGACGCCTATTTTTTATCTTTATTGTCATTATTGCATAAATCTAAGTTTTTTAGGTAAAATTATTATTGACTCAATTTATACTAGTCATCAGCATATTTTAAGATATTCATATTCTGTTTTAGTAAATTGTATTGTGTGGAAGCCTCCTATGACAGGATTTTTAGTGGTTAAAGTGTATTGAACACTCGTGAACGAATGAGCTTCTGGCACATATGCCAATTATCTAGGTAATGCTGGTAATTTGATACTCTTTGCATGTTTTAAGGGAAGAGTGATAGCATGTTGTCTTGGTTCTATTTGATATAAAATATCGTACAGTGGCATTATTAATCATCATATGATACAGAATATGGCTAAACAAAATAACTGCATGCAGTATTTTCCAATTGTTAATCTGCTGGCAGGACGTCATTAGCAATAAAGGTCTACCGTGAAACAATTTCAGCTGGTGTAAAACCCACAATTGAGGTTTTCTCTCAAGTTTTGGGATGCTTGCAGTTTCCTCGTGATTCTTCATTTAGAAAAAAGATTATCGAGAATTTAGGAATCAGCTTGGATACTTCAAGGTGCTCAAACATAAGTTCATTGCTAGATGGATTTGGAGAATATGATACCCGTTCCTTCTCCATACTTGAGGTGTGTGAACAACTGAATGGAATTTAAACTTGTGACTTTTTAACTTATATTGATCTAATTATTACGGAAAAATAATCTGACACTTATTGAACTACAGGAGGCTGCTTCACTGGGAGTGGTTTCACGTGTCTCGTTCAAGGAAAGTCCAATTCTTGTCGATGCAAGGAAATTAGAGATACATACTGTTGAGGTAAGATTTTCCCAAATGTATAAACTGCTATATCTTCATTGGTATTTTGAGTTTTTGGTTTTCATTTTTCCTAATTTCAGTATTATGCTTTATCTACTCAAGCAAATAGATAGATATAATGCACTATGGTCATTTATTTCATCAATGAAATTTATTTGAAAATTCATTTTATGGTCAAGTTGAAAAGTTATATGTTTATTAGGTGGAAGATATGGGAGATGCAATCATTAGTAATATGTCATGTAAAATTTTCCAAGGTACTCAGATGTGAAGAAGTATATAAACGTCTACTAAGGCAATTCAAGAGTTGCAAAACTGAAAATCAGGCCTACTCAAAATTGGCGGGCAAACAACAATCATATGATGCTTTTAATTGACTGAGATTTGTAGTTCAACAGGATATAGGGATAGATCAAGGCATTTTTCATATAAAGAAAGCCGGGTGGATGATGTTGATAGATGCTTTTGGGGTGCTATGACAGATGCGTGCTTTTCTGTACTAGTGGAAAAGTTTATAGGATTGAAATAAGATCATCAAGTTGCATTGTATTGGATGTTGAACAATAAGAAGGGCCTAACTTAATAAGATGAAATGGCAAAATGATAATGTCAAATTGGACGCGTGATGAATTTAGGAATAGTACTGAAGAATGAGTATGTCAAGGGAGGTATGGAAGTTGTACCAGTGAAGGACGAATTGATGGAGATATAGTTGAAGTGGTATTGTAATACCCCTAAAAAAAAAAAAAAAAAAAAAAAAAAAGGGGTGGACGGGCCGGCCCGAAAAGACCGGGCCCATCCACCATATACGATCGTGCCTAGGGCACGATCGTGGTAGAGAGGAGAACGGGAGAGAGGGCGGCGGCGTTAGAGGAGATCGCCGGAGAGACGAGCGTCGGAGGGAGGAACCGGCCGGCCGCGGAGGAAGCCAGAAGCTTTTCCCTCCCTCGGTGAAGATCCCCCACAAATCGGGAGAAGAAGTCTCGGATCCGTGCGTGAAAACCCAAGACCCCTCCTCCGATTCCTCGCCGGAAAGTCGCCGGAACACCCTCATCGGGCCGAGGTAAGCATGGCTTCGTCCTTTGCATTTTATTTGCCTGGTTTTGGGTTGGGTTTCCTGGGTTTTGGCCGACGGAATCACCGAAGAAGGATCCGAAACAGGGTACCCCTGTTTCGGCTCCTCTCCTCCGGATTTTGCCGCCGCCGGCCGCTGGGTTGGCCGGGATTCATGGCAGTAGGGTGGACTGGGTTGTGTGGGGGTCAAAGAGGGTTTTTCGGGCTTAGTTGGTGATCGGGAGTAGTGGATCCGAGGTTATCTTCCTCGCGATCCCATCTCTTTTTCTCCTTCCTCTCGTCGGCTGGCCGCCGGCCGGCGACGACGGTGAGGTGGCCGCCGTCGGGTGAAGGCCGAGCCACCATCCTGGTGGTTCTTCTGTTGATGACGGAGGAGAGGGAAGGGAGGAAAAAGGGGACCCTGTGTATGTTTTGGGGGGGGAAGAAGAAGAAGAAGAATGAGAAGGAACTTCTCCTTCTCTCCCTCTCTTGGTCGGTCACCATTGCCAGCGACTGCGACAGTGGCAGCCGGCGATGGTTCGGCCAACGGTGTTGTTGGGTTGGGGAAGGAGAGGGCACAGCCACCATGGCTGTTGTCCTTGGATCAAAAAAAAAAAAGATTTGAGGGAGGGAGATGTATTTCCAACCATGAAGAGAGAGGAATCATCCCTTTATGTTGGTCTCTTCATCGGGACCGGCCATCGTCGCCGGCATGGCTGCGGCCACGGCTGGCGACGACATGGGCCGATGGTGCAAGATGGGAGTCGGGCCACCCCGACTGCCCTAGATCTGGAGAGATTGAGATGTTTGGGGACCTGGTGATGGACCCCATAGTAGATGTGAATTATGGTTTAGAATATTTAAATATTAAATAATTTAGTTTGTGATTTATAATTGATGTTGTAGGGGAAGAGTCAGCGGTGCCAGGAGGTTTTGATCAGGGGACTCAGCACCCCAGCTCGTAGGTTGTGATCCAGATCTGTATTTGAGTCTGTCTACAATTTCTGTAAGGATCCTTGTACGCCAATCCTGCATGATAAAATATTTTTATACTTAGATATGTATGATATGCTATGATCCAAACAAATCAAGAATAGTTTTATATTAAATTATATTTTGATCGTGTTGGCTTGTGGTTGATATTATGATCGTATTTGCTTGTGGTTGGTATCATGATGGATGCATGCATGCGCATAACCTATACCTACATAATTGGACTGATGGATGTGGTGCTCTAAACTAACCATGTGATATTGGTTGCCCCGTCACGGGCTGGAAACGTGACCGTGGTTAGTTTAAAGCCGGAAATAAATAAAAAGGATTTGATGTGTGGAGGTAAACTGGATTGTATGAAAAGGGACTTTGGGTTTATCTTGTTATTATGGCAGGCTCCGTCACAGGCTAAAAATGTGGTACTTTGGTAGGCCCCCTCACAGGCTAGAAATGTGGAACTATAATGTGCAGGCCCTGCCACAGGCTGAAAATGTGATACTTTGGTAGGCCCCCTCACAGGCTAGAAATGTGGAACTATAATGTGCAGGCCCCGCCACAGGCTGAAAATGTGATACTTTGGTAGGCCCCATCACAGGCTAGAAATGTGGAACTATAATGTGCAGGCCCCGCCACAGGCTGAAAATGTGATAATTTGGTAGCCCTACCACAGGCTGAGAAATGTGACCGAGATTTGGCCCAAAGTCGGAAAGATAATTGATCCGGATCAAGTTAACATGGAATGGGAAGAAAAAGCATTGAAAATATTAATGAAGATTTATGAGCTATCATATGCTATATCATTCTTGCATGGTTGGACTTTCATTGATATTTGACGTACATACTTATGTTGATTATTTAAGGCCTTTTGATAGTCGGTTTATGATTTCATGAAATGTGCATCGATTTGTCGTGGTTTTCAAATCTATATTATTATTGTGTTGGTGTGGATGTGTAGGGATTCTTACTGGGCTGTAAAGCTCACCCCCTCTTCTTTCTTTTTCTTTACCAGAGTTACATGATGCATTGATTTGGACAGGATGGGCGCAGAGTGCGAGTACTCGAGTCATTAGTTAGTTGGTTTGTTTATCTTTCTTTAATGTTGATGAACATTTGAAGATCTTGTAATTGAACTAATTTGTTTATTTGGACATATTGGACTTGTCTATTTGAATTACTAAATTAATTGTGGATTTATTGGAATTTTTGATAATCATAGGCCTTGCATGATCTCTAGGGCACTGCTCTAGGGCTCATGCGGCCGGTCGCATACCGGACCCGGGTGCTGGGTTCGAGGCGTGACAGAGTGGTATCAGAGCTTAAGGTTAAGATATCCTAGGGTTTATGTTCAGGTGAGTGTGAGTGGGGATATGATAGGAAAACTATCAGAGCCTTGGTTTATAATCACTTGAGATTGTAATAGGAATGATATTGTAATCTAAGCTTTAAGACCACTTGGGACTATGGCCTTAGTGGCATTAGAGTTTGAGGTTTAAGATCATTGGGGATAGTGACAAAATTGGAATCCGAGCATATGTTTAAGATCACTAGGGATTGTGATAGAAATATATCATAGCTTAAGGTTATGATCACTTGGGACATGATAATTAAATTCAGTGCTTAAGGTGTAAGATAACAGGGCATTGTGATAAAATGTATGCATCGGATTTGGTTTTCGATGAGTGTGGAAGAAAAGTATAAATTGTCTTTGATCATGATAAGAGAGGTTTGACCTAAGATAACTGTAGGAAGGTCAACAATGGCATATCGGTTATACCATGTTCAGATATTATTTAAATGATCTGGAAGTTCAAACTTGATATAGGTTTTGATGTGATCGTACTTTTGGTATTGCTGCTAATTATTAGAGTGGGATTTATACGTAGATCTTCTATAGTATTGGAGTGAGCTAAGGAGATTTCATAATATTGAAAAGAAATGTTCTTCGAAGTTGAAAATGTATGTGGATTATATCTGGTATTGGCATGTTGGATATTGCAAATAGGTCTATTTTCTATTAATGTATTTGATTATTTTGAGGCCATAGAGTATGCATATTGATGGGGGAATTCTAATTATTTGAATTCTCATGTTTGGATTGGGCTACTGGATTTTACTTGTAATTGTAGAAGACTATTTGATGTGTTGATGTAAAACTCAAGCCTAGGTTTAAGATTTGAGCAGGGATCTTTTGTCATTATTGATGAAGCCACTAATAAATGTCATATTGAGTAAAGACTTCGATCATGAGATGCTTACATGAATTATCATATATAGCATTGCTGATGAATGTTAAGAATTTTGGTGGAGAAAGATCTGGAGATTGATAGAGTTAATTTCTAATCATAGTGTATTGGCTCAATGGCTTTTAACCCATTGAATTGAAGTAAATCTTTTTGGAAAGAAAATCAATATAGATTGTCTAATTGAATTGCTGAGAAAATCCAAGGTTAACTTATTTTAAATTAAACCTAGATATTTTGGATCCTAAAATGGTTGTGAAGATCATGTAGTGACGTTAAACTTGATTAATGCCTTGAAGGTTAGTTATGGTTAGTATACTCTACATAAATTGAGGACAGAGAGATTTGGAGGTTCTGCTCAATTAAAGTTTTGAAATTTGAATTTTCCTACTCCTAGTGCAAAGTGATATTTTGGTCCTAAATCTTTAGAGGCTTTAGAGTATTTAATGAATTAAATCAGAGCGCGCAGCGAAAGTGTGGTGGTTTGAGTTATTTTGAAACTGGTTAAGGACAATATTTGATCTAAAAGGCATTATGATGGAACACTTGAGTTAGTTTCTAATAGAGGAGAATATTGTTGATTCTATGGATGATCGAGAGGTAGCTATGTAATTTTACCAGTGGGCTCTTCTATTGCTGAGAACTTTTGGGAGAATCTTGGGCATCTTAAATTTAGCATTAACGGTTGATGATTCCTTGGTTGGTCTTAGACCTGAAATGTTTTAACATGAATCTCGTACTCCTAGATCGGTATTGTCAATCTAGCTATTTGAAAGGGGTTTGAGGTTTTCCTAGGATAGAGGTTGATCATTAAATTATGGGCAAATTAAGAAAAGAAAGAGGATTAAAGATTATGAAGACCATTTGACGATAAAGCCTTCTCCTATCCTTGTTAAGCCAATTATGATCTTTATGCGAAATTAATCAAGAGTAATTAAATTCTCGGAAAAAGAATTATGACATTGGGAGTTTGGAATTCTTTTGAAGGAGATCAAAAGAACTTACTATGTGTGGTAAATAGAAAGGATCAAGTTTTGAGATGATGTAATTTTTGTATGTCAAAATCTTGTGGGTAGGTACTCCGAGAGGGAGACTATTTGAAATCTCAGGGATGATATAATGGATGCAATTTTTTTTTTTAAAAAAAAATTTGAGGCTTCAAGTAAGTTAATTTCGAGGACGAAATTTTTTAAGGGGGAGAGTATGTAATACCCCTAAAAAAAAAAAAAAAAAAAAGGGGGTGGACGGGCCGGCCCGAAAAGACCGGGCCCATCCACCATATACGATCGTGCCTAGGGCACGATCGTGGTAGAGAGGAGAACGGGAGAGAGGGCGGCGGCGTTAGAGGAGATCGCCGGAGAGACGAGCGTCGGAGGGAGGAACCGGCCGGCCGCGGAGGAAGCCAGAAGCTTTTCCCTCCCTCGGTGAAGATCCCCCACAAATCGGGAGAAGTCTCGGATCCGTGCGTGAAAACCCAAGACCCCTCCTCCGATTCCTCGCCGGAAAGTCGCCGGAACACCCTCATCGGGCCGAGGTAAGCATGGCTTTGTCCTTTGCATTTTATTTGCCTGGTTTTGGGTTGGGTTTCCTGGGTTATGGCCGACGGAATCACCGAAGAAGGATCCGAAACAGGGTACCCCTGTTTCGGCTCCTCTCCTCCGGATTTTGCCGCCGCCGGCCGCTGGGTTGGCCGGGATTCATGGCAGTAGGGTGGACTGGGTTGTGTGGGGGTCAAAAAGGGTTTTTCGGGCTTAGTTGGTGATCGGGAGTAGTGGATCCGAGGTTATCTTCCTCGCGATCCCATCTCTTTTTCTCCTTCCTCTCGTCGGCTGGCCGCTGGCCGGCGACGACGGTGAGGTGGCCGCCGTCGGGTGAAGGCCGAGCCACCATCCTGGTGGTTCTTCTGTTGATGACGGAGGAGAGGGAAGGGAGGAAAAAGGGGACCCTGTGTATGTTTTGGGGGGGGGGAAGAAGAAGAAGAAGAATGAGAAGGAACTTCTCCTTCTCTCCCTCTCTTGGTCGGTCACCATTGCCAGCGACTGCGACAGTGGCAGCCGGCGATGGTTCGGCCAACGGTGTTGTTGGGTTGGGGAAGGAGAGGGCACAGCCACCATGGCTGTTGTCCTTGGATCAAAAAAAAAAAAGATTTGAGGGAGGGAGATGTATTTCCAACCATGAAGAGAGAGGAATCATCCCTTTATGTTGGTCTCTTCATCGGGACCGGCCATCGTCGCCGGCATGGCTGCGGCCACGGCTGGCGACGACATGGGCCGATGGTGCAAGGTGGGAGTCGGGCCACCCCGACTGCCCTAGATCTGGAGAGATTGAGATGTTTGGGGACCTGGTGATGGACCCCATAGTAGATGTGAATTATGGTTTAGAATATTTAAATATTAAATAATTTAGTTTGTGATTTATAATTGATGTTGTAGGGGAAGAGTCAGCGGTGCCAGGAGGTTTTGATCAGGGGACTCAGCACCCCAGCTCGTAGGTTGTGATCCAGATCTGTATTTGAGTCTGTCTACAATTTCTGTAAGGATCCTTGTACGCCAATCCTGCATGATAAAATATTTTTATACTTAGATATGTATGATATGCTATGATCCAAACAAATCAAGAATAGTTTTATATTAAATTATATTTTGATCGTGTTGGCTTGTGGTTGATATTATGATCGTATTTGCTTGTTGTTGGTATCATGATGGATGCATGCATGCGCATAACCTATACCTACATAATTGGACTGATGGATGTGGTGTTCTAAACTAACCATGTGATATTGGTTGCCCCGTCACGGGCTGGAAACGTGACCGTGGTTAGTTTAAAGCCGGAAATAAATAAAAAGGATTTGATGTGTGGAGGTAAACTGGATTGTATGAAAAGGGACTTTGGGTTTATCTTGTTATTATGGCAGGCCCCGTCACAGGCTAAAAATGTGGTACTTTGGTAGGCCCCCTCACAGGCTAGAAATGTGGAACTATAATGTGCAGGCCCCGCCACAGGCTGAAAATGTGATACTTTGGTAGGCCCCCTCACAGGCTAGAAATGTGGAACTATAATGTGCAGGCCCCGCCACAGGCTGAAAATGTGATACTTTGGTAGGCCCCATCACAGGCTAGAAATGTGGAACTATAATGTGCAGGCCCCGCCACAGGCTGAAAATGTGATAATTTGGTAGCCCTACCACAGGCTGAGAAATGTGACCGAGATTTGGCCCAAAGTCGGAAAGATAATTGATCCGGATCAAGTTAACATGGAATGGAAAGAAAAAGCATTGAAAATATTAATGAAGATTTATGAGCTATCATATGCTATATCATTCTTGCATGGTTGGACTTTCATTGATATTTGACGTACATACTTATGTTGATTATTTAAGGCCTTTTGATAGCCGGTTTATGATTTCATGAAATGTGCATCGATTTGTCGTGGTTTTCAAATCTATATTATTATTGTGTTGGTGTGGATGTGTAGGGATTCTTACTGGGCTGTAAAGCTCACCCCCTCTTCTTCTTTTTCTTTACCAGAGTTACATGATGCATTGATTTGGACAGGATGGGCGCAGAGTGCGAGTACCCGAGTCATTAGTTAGTTGGTTTGTTTATCTTTCTTTGATGTTGATGAACATTTGAAGATCTTGTAATTGAACTAATTTGTTTATTTGGACATGTTGGACTTGTCTATTTGAATTACTAAATTAATTGTGGATTTATTGGAATTTTTGATAATCATAGGCCTTGCATGATCTCTAGGGCACTGCTCTAGGGCTCATGCGGCCGGTCGCGTACCGGACCCGGGTGCTGGGTTCGGGGCGTGACAGGTATAGACGTGCAATGAAGACATGAAGAGGCCCCTAGGACCAATGATCAAATCTGTGGATGTTCAGGAGAAAAATGAGATCTAGAATACCACTAATGGGAATAGCTGCAAAGGAAACCAGATGATGGAAAGTGTAGTAAGATATTTTTGTGAGCAATCCAGCCTAAAAGCTTAAGCTGATAGGAGAAATGGGATGTGTATTTAAGGCCACCTATCCGATGTGGGACTATTCCAATCTCCAACACCCTCTCACACGTGGAGAACCCACAGGACGAAACCCGAAGAAGGGTGACATGTGGAAAGCAAGGGGGGAGAAGGGAACTAAATGGATAGCCAAGGGATAGTTGGCTTCGATACCACTTAGCAATCCAGCCCAAAAAACTTTAATCTGATAAGAGGATGGGCCTATGTGTATTTAAGGCCACCAAGTTCCTTGCCTATTCGATGTGGGACTATCCCACTTTCCAACAAGTTTAATTACAACATCCTTGCTTGATGTATGCATTTTCTATTTAACATCACAAGAAAAGGAGTTGTGTAGGAATTATGTCGGTTTATGACTATTCCTGCTGAATAACCTTAACTGTCACTTACAAGGTGCGTACCTCTACTTTGGGTCGATGTTATTATCTTTATCGGGTGCTTGTGGATCATATACACTACTACATGCTTGTCTGGAATTATTGCTTTTGTTGATGAAACTTTTTTTATTTGAAGAAAAATGGAAATTGATGATTTTATAAGACAACAAAAAATTATATTTCCATATCAAACAACTGATTCTATTTTTGAAAATCTGTCAGGTGTATCTCTTAACAATTTTGAAAGGTTTGAAGCATCGGCTGGCTGCTGGTAATCATACTATTATGATACTGCTTGATTTCCTCCCTCAATTTTTATACTAATTTTCTTTTTAAAAATTCATTATTTCAACTGCTTTTAGAGCTACATAATTTGCTATATGAAGATCCTTGGAAAATAAGATCTTTGGAAAATAAGAGTCATTGTAATTATATAGAAATACATGTAATTCAGGGATGAATTTTAAATATGGAAGATTAGGTTTAGACGAGAGGAAAAAAGAAGATGATAACCAGATGAGAAACTTTTCTTGTGCCTGTAATAACCAGAGCAAAAGATGCACAAACAAATTACTTAAGCCACAAGGAGCAGTTGACTGGCCTATCTTCTCCATCAGAACGATAGTATATAGGTTAAATTTGACTTCTACAGTTGCTCTTGTAATGAACCCTTTGATTTTGTGCAGGTGCAAGGTTACCCAACATAACCATAGTGTTACCTACAGAAAAAACACAGATTCAATCTAGCGAAGGAGAGAAAACAATTATCGTTGCTGGAAGGTAAAACACATTTTTCTTTGATATATTCTTCTAGAATTTATTAATCCTTATCTATGAAATTTATTTGAAGTCTATGTAAAGTACCTAATGGACATTAAAAAAAAGTTTGGTGAAGATATCTATGATATTAAACAACATAGCTTTATTGATGACATCGAAGCATAAAATAATTAAGTTTATTTGAGTTGTAAATTTTATATTGAGTCAAACTCCATGAAATTTTTATTGTTTATTCACACAGTATAGACTAGAATCCCTTATTAAACAAGAAAATCATATTTTAGAGCAATGATTCAAATCCCGTAGGACTATCTGTCCTACCCCATCTTGACACTTTGGATAGGTGATGTGACATGCCGAACAAGACACTGGGGCCACGGTGGGACAAGCTCGGACTTGGGATGGTGCCCCATCCTTATGTCCCACAGAATGTCGTGCTGGGACTTGAATCCTTATTTTAGACTTGTTGAGTTCTTTTCTTGCATCATCAAATTCTTGTTTTATTGTAGCCCTTGTTGACTTGCTTCTTGAGTTGTATTGTTTTAAAGCCAGGGAATATCTTGGTAACTTTGGAGAACTACTGTATAATGTAACATTACCATTTTGTACATATGCCAGTTGGATACCCGTATAAGACAGCACTAGTACATATGGTCCCATACTAACACAGTAGTTTAATAGTTCGTGGCACAGTGAAGATGACACCAACTAGTATATGTTAGTATGGTACAGTATCGAGAGGCATACCAAGTATCAATCGACCAATATTGTATAGTCTGCCCAGTAAAGACCAGTATGACAGTCCTTAAATCCATAGTGTTGCAATCCAGCATCCTGATTGCCAATTGCCAGGATGTGGTTCTAATATATCCATCATCTCATATCTGGTGTTGGACTATTTACAGTGTATGTGGACGCAGACTGCTCCAGGTTACTACATACGAAATCTTCTGTTGCAACACTTGTCAAGAGGCTGGAATGAAGACTTTTGCCTCCTGTCCTTGAAACAGGTACCGAGTTGCTGACAGGATGGGGTCGTCACAAGATGAAACCTGAAGACATCACCAAAAAATAAAAGACAACATAATAAACTAAATATACAACACAAATAAAGTATAGGACTTGGTCATAACTTCAAAGACATAATGACCATTAGCATTCCAAGGTGACTGGAAGTTACTTTTCATATAAAAGAGCTCTTAGCCCATAGTATTTTGGAGAAAAATGTATCTGAAATTTGTTTCTGGACTCTGTTGACTGACTGGCATAGCCAATGCTTGATTTGAATTTGTTAGGAGATGTTGATCTAAAGCACGGCAGGAAGAAGTTGCATTAATGCCTGACTTGAACTTCTCAAGAGATGTTGAACTAAAGCACATAAACAGACTGACCAGAAGTAAACAAGTTGCTTTTTCACTACAGTTGCATTATAATGGAAGAATATGGCAAGTAAAAAGTCTGAAGTAATAATGAATAAGCTTGCAAATCTGTAATTTTACAGCATTAAAGCTTTTGCTAAGGCCTGAGGTCTCGGGAAGGCAGTCCTGGCATTCCATTTATAAACTTGGATCATAGTGAGTGCATTGTTTCGGTGTTTCCTATTAGTTATCTGAAGGAGTCACACCCTCTAAGACTTTACATTGTATAGAAATAATGTGCCAACTTTGTTATATGTAATCCATGTGGTAGGGTGGAGAAAGATGGTTAATAAACAGCTACATGGTGTGAAGTGACTACTATACTTTCAATTGCATATTTTAATTCAACATAAAGCCCCACACCTTGTGTTTCAATGCCCAGAAAGAAAGGTTACCTTACTTCTACAAGATGTTTTAGCTGCAAATGCTTCATGTAAGGAGCAAAGGCTTAGATTTTGTGAAATATGATTTCGTATCTTCTATACAATATATTGAGGTTGAGCCTCCGTGCAACGGAATAGTTGCTCCATTACGCCGTAGAGGTCGTAGGTTTAAAACATGGAAACAGCCACTTTGCACGGGGTATAAGGCTGCATATATCTAACCCTCTCCAGACCTTTGCAATGGCGGGAGTCTTGTGCACAAGCCACTCCTTTTATCTTCTGTACATTATATCAAAATGATAATCTAGTAGCTTTCTGATGATTCTCAGAACCATTTCCAACATGTAATTTTTTCTTTTAATCCACTGGAAAAAATAATTGAATATCTTCTCAAGCTATCTGTCCACGATTCACTAGTTCAGTGTTAATTTGACATAAATAGACTGTTAATTTTGAATAAGTCATTTATGCTCGTATTGACTTGTTTCAAAATGCAATGCAGGGTTGGTCAGGCAGTTGGTTCCTTGCTGAGGAGATTGGGAGTTCGCTATCAAGGAGACGAATCATATGGGAAGATGAGAATCACTGGTCTTTCTCTAAGACGGTGGTTTAGGCCAAAGCTCACTGGCTCAACTTTGGCCAGAAGACCAGGAGAAATGATCCCAACACCAACTCGCCTTGCAAAAGGAATAGCTGATCAGCAGCGCAGCATTCGCAACAGCAATAATCTGTCGTTCGAGTAGTAGTGTGTATACGGTACCGCATGCTGATGGCCCTGTTCATGTTGGAGTCGAGAAAGAACGACCGGCAGCATGTTGGCCTGAGTTTTGGTCTGATAATGCAAGGTTTATATTTCCTTAAATCAGGGGATAGCATTCTGTCTGGGAAAAAGAAAAATTAAAGAGAGAGCTTTCTCCTTTGAGCCGTTGGATGTGCAAGCATTGATTTAATAAACGGGAGCTTGGCTTCTCTCTTGGCATTGTTCAGGATGGGATTCCAACAAATTCAGCTTCCACATTGTCTCCAGATTTGGCAGCTTCAGACCCCGACGCAATCCATAAAATGTAAATTCTCTGCATGCTCATTTGGTTGGGATTGTATGCTATTATTGCCATGCCATGTATTATTGTCGCTTATTCTTACTTTCATTCTATGTTAGCTTTCTTACATGCTGTCAATTTCTGTTGAATATCTTCCCTGGTGTTACCCTGTTTTAAGCTCACAGGCACGTAGCGTAATAATTAGCGGTCACCAAGAAATGGGTATTGGATTTGTGCCTTGTTATGAGAATTAGATCCCATAAAGTACAGCCGATTCCAAATTCTCAAAAAAGTAAAAGAAGAGATTAGGGCCTCTTGGGGGTGTTTGCCCCTTTCTTTTGAGGAAGCAATCTGTGCAGGAAGAGCAATCTTGCTCCTTTGGGTTCTAACTTTGTTGCGTATCTATTGCATGGCATCTGTGTACGTGCCACTTTCAGTACTACAACCCATTGAAAAGATATTTAGAGCATTTTTGTGGGGACGCACTGCTGATACGAGGGGAGGCTACATCTCATATCTTGGGAGGTGGCGACGTTCCCTAAGCAAAAGAGGAGGTCTTGGTACTCCATCAACCTGCTGATTGAGAGGCAACTTCATGGTCTTCATGAAAATTTTGTATATCAACCTCATGATACTCTTCCAGACTTCGTTGGTTTGATTTTGTTTGCAGGCTTTCTTTTGTTGTCTTGTTAGTAGGCTTGGACATGGCTTTTTCCTTTTACTGTTGAAGTTTTGAATTCTTGAGCCCACCTGCTTTTCCAGCGTATGTTACTTGGGACCTCTCTCCCTGATGCATGCACTCCATCAATTCCGTTCAAGTCCCCATGCCATGCACCTTATTGTGTTGCTCTCTCCTTCGGTAGGTTCTTTGCCATCATGACCAATAAAAGTTTGGGTTGGTATGAAGGCTGATGCTTTTGGTTTTGCTGGTGGATGGTGAGGATGCCTCCGTTCGAGTTGGGGCCTCAAACGGCGACTTTCCAATCATGTTTAAAGAGAAAGGAACTGACTTGGTTATTAATAAAATTCCCGTACACATATTTCCTTTTAAGGGAATCGAGAGTATCTTGTGAGATTTTATTGAAGTACATTAGATTAAACGTCGTCAAACCACTCTGTACCCAAAAAATATCGTTAAAGCATTTATGTCAATCTTTTTTTCTTTTAAGAAAAAATAATTTGTTGCAAGTTATGAGACGTTTCCCATGAAAAGTCGAATCCGTATCTCATTCCTCCTCTCCTCTCCTCTTAATCTCTTTTATTCTCCAGCTCGACTCAATTAGAAGTCCAGAAAATTAGCTCTGAGCCCCTTTTGCACACTAATTTACTTTTAGGTCTTTATGCTTTCCATGCAAAAAAAATTTCGGATCCTTACTTTAACCTTAGAATTACTTTAGGAACTTCGTGTGAAATCAAACTTTATACATGGTAATAGGTAGAAGTGTAGAACATTATATTCTATTGGTGACTGCAAACTTAAGTTGATAAGGAATAGGTACCTCTCTTTATAGGGATTGGAAGAATAGATAATTGCAATTTTTTTGAATAAACAATTAGATTGGAGAGATTACAAGCTCGACTGATTCACATGCCATGGACCTGATTAACATATACTTGAACCTTAAAGACCGACTAAAGGATCAAAAAGGTTTGAGATCGATGAATTCGGATCTAAACTATTTCTAGAAAGCTGCTATAGATTGAAAAATAATCCAAGATATAGCATCAATGAAATTTAGGTAGAGGGCAACATCAGCATCAATCAGGGATCTTATATAGTCAAGAGGTATATTATAGAAAATATTCTTTATTCCTTTAACTACATTTCATATTCAAACTAAATCATTATTGAGAAAAAAAAAATTTTTTGTCTGTAATCCACTTCTACAATTTTTACTAAGAAACAACATGGAGACACTTGCTGCTCTACTATTGGATTTTTTTTTTTTTTTTGCTAGGGCGAATGCATCATACTACATAAATACGAATACACCCAACAAAATCTGAAAACAAAATATCACAGAGTGCCCTAGGCAACTCCTCCTCTCGGGACCATAGAGTACTGTTCGAATGGCTAGCCACATAAGTTGCTACCCAATCTGCGGCCCCGTTGGCCTCCCTGAATACATGTCGGGCCTGAAAGGTCTCTTCATCTATCCCTATGGCCTAAATATCTCGAATCAGAGGATGGTCCCTCCCATCCCGCTCGGGCTCCGATAGATTTCCTTTCTCAAGAAGAAAAATTGATGTATGCATTGTTGAGCTTTAATACCTTTCTAAAAAATGTGTAACAAACTTAACAAGAGATGTATCAAGACCGGAAACAAAGCAAAGAAGGGAGAGATTGCAGCAATATTGAAGATGGTTTTTTAAGAACGAAAAGGAAGCCTCGAACTGGCCAAAGTGTGCCGCACCTGACCCATCCTTGGCATCCCAACTAGAGACCAACATCCACCAATCTATTACATTTTTTGTTGTTGTTGTTGTTGTTGTTTTATTAGAATTAGTCTTGGTGATTAAAATGAGAACAAGAAAACTGTAAGGGAATCGGGGAAAGCAATACTTTATTCCATAGGGCTCGTTTGGTTTGCGGGAAGCAATTTTCCTCCTAGGAATATGATTCCTAGGAAACAGATTTCTAAAAAGAGGATGCCTGGACAAATATATTTGGCATGTTTGGTTGACAATGGAAAGTGACAGATTTTCAGAGTGCTTATGTTTGGTTGACCATCCACTTTTCTGAAAAAGTTATGTGTAATTTCTATTATACCCTTAATAAAAATTAGGTCTTTAATGCCTCTTTAATGCTGAAAGACTTTTTTGGAAAAAAATAAAAATGGAGTGATTTTCAGCTCACGGAAAAGTAACTTTTCGGGCTCGTTTGGTTCGCGGGAAAAGAAGGGGGGAAAGTGTGGTCAACGGGAAAGTAATGAGATGCCTCTTGTTTGGTTGGAGTTTTCAAAGAAGAGAGATGGGAAAGTTGTATTCCCATGGGAATATGATTCTCACATTTCGGGCTCGTTTGGTTCGCGGGAAGCATTTTCCGTCCTAGGAATATGATTCCTGGGAAACAAATTCCTAGGAAGAGAATGCCTAGAAAAGTATTTTTGGCATGTTTGGTTGACCATGGGAAAGTGACAAATTTCCAAGGTGCTTATGTTTGGTTGGCCATCCACTTTCCTAAAAAAGTTATATATAATTCCTATTATGCCCTTAATAAAAATTAGGTTTTTAATGCCTCTTTAATGCTTCTTTAATGCTGAAGGGACTTTTTGGGAAAAAGTAAAAATGGAGTGATTCCCGCCTCATGGGAAAGTAACTTTCCCATGTTTCTCATGGGAAAGACTTTCCCATGAAATGTGGGAATCACATTCCCATGGGAATATAACTTTCCCTTCTCTCTCCTTTGAAAACTCCAACCAAATAAGAGGCATCTCATTACTTTCCCGTTGACCACACTTTCCCCCCTTCTTTTCCCGCGAACCAAACGAGCCCTTCATGGGAAAGTCTTTCCCATGAGAAATATGGGAAAGTTACTTTTCCATGAGGCGGGAATCACTTTATTTTTATTTTTTTTCCAAAAAGCCCCTTCAGCATTAAAGAAGCATTAAAGAGGCATTAAAGACCTAATTTTTATTAAGGGCATAATAGAAATTATACATAACTTTCTCAGGAAAGTGGATGGCCAACCAAACATAAGCACTTTGGAAATTTGTCACTTTCCCATGGTCAACCAAAATGACAAAAGTACTTTCCTAGGCATTCTCTTTTTAGGAATTTGTTTTCGAGAAATCATATTCCTAGGAGGGAAAATACTTCCCGCGAACCAAACGAGCTCTTCGATGTTTCTCATGGGAAGGACTTTTCCATAAAACGTGAGAATCCTATTCCCATGGAACAACAACTTTTCTGTCTCTCTTCTTTGAAAACTCCAACCAAACAAGAGGCATCTCGTTACTTTTTCGCTGACCACACTTTTCCTCCTTCTTTTTCCGTGAACCAAACGAGCCCATAGGGTGAAACCTGTTGAATATTCTTGATGCCTTGGTAGCTTTATACTATGATGACATTGATGATAGCAATAGATGAAGGCTAAATCATGGCAAAGGTCCATGGGGATCTCCATGAAGGTGGAGGAGCAGTGGAAAATGGCAGCAATCGGTCATGGCAAAGGCGAGACGAGGAGTGATCATGCTTCACAAGGACTTATTCCAAATGTGGGGTGAAGGCAGTGGTGAGGCACGATGAACTGGGTGGGAGTGGCGAAGGGGCTGACGTCGAGGCAAGCGACATATATGACAATGTTGTTGGAGTTTTAATTAAAAAATATATTTTATATATTTTTTAAATTTTAGTTGTTTCAAATATTTTAACATATTCTTTTTTTGCGAAACATTTTTTTTTGGAAGAGTTGTAACTCATATCTTCAGAATCATCACATCTTTTTCGGTCTTTCGGATAGAGTCAATAAATAGACTCTTCTAAAATTAATTCAAAAACAATTTGATCTCTCTTTTTTCACTGATACTCTGTCTTCCAAGAGTCTACAGACAGGGAGTTCTTCTACTCTGGGCCGAGTCGGTTTGTTGTACCTTGAAGACGAGATTGCCGCAGACCTATATGTAGGGGATGAATCATATTCTTAGGGCAGTGTATATCACACACCTTGATCCAAACATGCTTTTTTCAATATTCTAATTTTATTTCAGTAGATTATTTAATTAAAAATTAAATTTTCTTATTTTTTAAGTTTTAGTTATTTTAAATGCTTTAAAATATTTTTTTGTGAGACGCCTTTTTGGAAGAGTTGTGACTCTTCGAAAGAGAACGTTGGTTTTCGAAAAGATATTTCCGAAACATGGCGTATACTTGAACCGACTAAAGGATCAAAAAGGTTTGAGATCAATGAATTTAGATCTAAACCATTTCTAGAAAGCTACTATAGATTGAAAAATAATCCAAGATATAGCATCAATGAAATTTAGGTATAAGGCGACATCAGCATCAATCAAGAGGTATATTATAGAAAATATCCTTTATTCCTTTAACTACATTTCATATTCGAACTAAATCAAATTTAATATTATTGAGAATTTTTTTTTTTTGTCTGCAATCCACTTCTACAATTTTTACTAAGAAACAACATGGAGACATCTACTATTGGATATATTTCCTTTCTCAAGAAGAAAAATTACTGTATGCATTATTGAGCTTTAATACCATGTTAGCGAACCAATCGACTCAAAAATTTATAAAATATAGGTCAAAATGTGTATCAAACTTAACAAGAGATGTATCAAGAGCGGAAACAAAGCAAAGAAGGGAGATCGAGATTGCAGAAATATTGAAGATACTTTTTTAAGAAAGAAAAAGAAGCCTCGAACTGGCCAAAGTGCGTCGCACATTACCCATCCATGGCATCCCCACCAGAGACCAACAGCCACCAATCTCTTACATATTTTTTTTTTCTTGTTGTTGTTGTTTTGTTAGAATTAGTTTTGGTGATTAAAATGAGAACAGGAAAACCTGTAAGGGCGTCGGGGAAATCAATTTATTCCATAGAGTGAAATCTGGTTGAATATTCTTGATGCCTCGGTAGCTTTATACTATAATGATATTGATGATCGAGATAGATGAAGGCTAAATCATGGCAAAGGTCCATGGAGATCTCCATGGAGGTGGAGGACCAGGAGGAGCAGTGGAAAACGGCAGCAATGGGTCATGGCTTTGGTGAGCCGAGGAGTGATCATGCTTCACAAGGGCTTATTCCAATTGTGGGGTGAAGGCACGATGAAGCTGGGTGGGAGTGACGAAGGGGCTGACGCCCAGGCAAGCGGCATATATGACAATATTGTTGGAGTTTTAATTAAAAAAATTAATTTTTGTTATTTTCTAAAATTTAGTTGTTTTAAATGCTTTAAAATATTTTTTTATGAGACGCCTCTTTTGGAAGAGTTATGATTCTTCAAAATAGAACATTAGTTTTCGAAAAGATACAGTATCTCTAATACATGACGCATTAGACTTCTCTTGGATTAATTCCAAAATAATCTAATCTCTCCTTTTCTCATTGATATCCTATCTTCCAAAAGTTTCTTCTACAGACAAAATTCTTCCGACCTTCAATTTTCTACTTTCTATCTTTTTTTTATATTTTCTGGGTATTTGAAGGAATTCGTCAGGTTAAGTCTTCTCAGCGATTATGCTCGTTGGAGAAGGATCAGATTGAGCCGGGTTGTTGTACCTTGAGAACGAGATCGCTACATACTTGCACGTAGGGAGTGAATCACATTCTTAGGACAGTGTATATCTCACCCCTGAATTCAGACAAGCTCTTTTCAATATTCTGATTTTATTCTAGTAAATTATTTCTTTATAATACTTTTATAAAATAAAGAAATAGCAGCTTCTAGGCATAATATTTCCAACACTCTAAGAATGTGATTTTGATTACACCAAAAATTGCTATTTGATCGTTTATCAAATTTTGTTCAATTGCATAGGACTAAATTTGGTTTTAATTATATAGAATTAGAAAGCTGCAAAAGTTTTTTTTCTCTCTTTACATATATCAGTCCTTTTAGAAAGTCATATTACTCCAAAAAAATTGTGCAAATAGATATTTTACAACTTTAAAAACTATACAGAAATTTTTTTGTAGATTTAAAATATTTGAAGATTTTTTCTGCAACTTTAAAGTCTGTGCAGAAATTTTATGCAGATTAAAAATTTGTGTAAAAAATTACTGTAGCTTTAAAATCCATATAGATTTTCTATAGCTTTAAATTTTGTGCAATCTATTTTCTACAATCTTTAATTTTTGTGTTGAATTTTTTGCATCTTTAAAATTTATGCAGAAAACTCTTGCACTTTTAAAAGCTATGTAGAAATTACTGTTGCTTTAAAAAACCGTGCATATATTAGATGTTCTCATAATATATACTATTGCTTTGAAAGATGTGCAAAAATTACAATATTACATACTTGTTGTATTTCTTAGTATGGTTATTTAATTTTATTGATATTATTGCTCTTTAATGTATTTATCTCAAAATGTATAATCTATCTCAAAACCTTACGAATTATAAAAGTACTAATAAAAAGATGAATTAACCAGGGATTTGTCTATGAGTAGAGTCTTAGATTCATCGAGGGGGATGGGGCCTAAGCCCACTATTTGGTCACCGATAATATATTTCTAACCTCTATGAATGGAGATTCTATGAAGGAGGTTTAATATGATAGAAACAAAGTTGATTGAGTGATCGTGCTAGAGCATATTTTTTGGAGTATATCTCCTCTCGTCCCTATGATGAGTGCTCTTATCAGTGACAAAAATATATTGGAAAGGTCGAGTTATACTCTTAATGAGTTTAAGATAGAAAATCCGTAGAATATTAGGTCACAAATATCCTTGAAAGACTTACCTATGTGAGAATTGTCGTATAGGCCGCGACTAGGATTTTTGGCTAACCCTAATAAACTTCTCACAAAAAATCAAGGTACTAAGCACAAAGCCTTTAAATAGCACTAATCATATAAAGACCCAATTGATTCATACTGTATGTGCGATAAGCAGAGGTCTGAGTCAAAAGATCTAGTTCAAAGTCTAATCTACTCTAGTTTCTTCAGATAGATACTATCAACACTAAGTGAGGTTCAAGTCCATAGAACATCCCACCTATTGCACGGTATAAGTTGCCTAGATATTCTAATTTATAATTTTCAAAAAAGTTAAATATTTTGTGGGAGATTGTTGGAGTTTTAATTAAAAAAGATTTAAATTTCTTATCCCCTAAATTTTAGTTATTTTAAATGCTTTTTTTTTGTGAAACGCCTCTTTTGGAAGAGTTGTGACTCTTCGAAAGAGAACGTCGGTTTCTGAAAAAATACGGTGTTTCCGAAACATGACGTATCTTCGAAATCATCACGTCTCTTCCGTCTTTCGAATAGAGTCTATAAATAGACTTCTTCGGGATTAATCCAAAAACAATCCGATTACTCTCTTTCTCACTGGTACTCTATCTCTCAAGAGTTTCTTCTACAGATAGAGAGTTCTTCCACCCTTCAACTTTCTGCTTTTTATCTTTTTGTTTATTTTCTTGACATCTGAAAAAGTCGGTTGGGTCAAGCTTTCCTAGTGATCATACTCGTTAGAGGAGGATCGGACTGAGCCAGGGAATACTTTAGGGATAAGGTCGTCGCACACCTGCACGTAGGCGACGAATCACGTTCTTAGAGAAGTGTATATCACACGCCTCGATCCAGGCAAATACTTTTCAATACTCTAATTTTATTATAGTAGATTATTCCTTTATAACACTTTTATTAAATAAAGATATAGTAGTTTTTAGGAAAAATATTTTCAACAAATGTTATGGATGCTGAGGTTGAGAAAGCTTCGAGAGGGTGGTGAAATTTTCAGTTAAGGATTTGAGCTGAATGGGAGTTGGCTTAAATTGGAAAAACTCTGGGTCGTTGTCTGGAAGGGAAAAAGATGATGGTTTTAGATGGTTGGTTGGTTGAGGAAGAAGCACTTGATTTTTGAATACCCCCCTATATATATCAAAATTCACTATATCGATTGGTACCGCATTATACCGAACATACTATATTGTACCGTACAACTTCCATATCATACTACATACCGGTAGTATAATAGAATGGTAGCTGTATGGAGTTCGGTACTGAGAGAGGCGAAAAGTCTGTATTGCTTGTGCAGTGTAACATGATTCTTCTGGCTGAACAATTGATCACCTCATGCTTCTAAATGGCTAATGAAATGTGGAATTAAATATATCTCAGCATACTTGGATCGCTTTGGACGGTGACGAGAATAAGCTATGCCGGGGTGAAAGCTACAGGAATGAGAGAAAAATGCGAGAGGTTTATCAAAACTCATGCCTCGTAATAAGCTTCTGAATACAAGCTTCTGAAGGCAAAAGCACATTACAGTGTAAGGTGCTTTCAGTGGAAATTTGCAAGGGAACGACTTACAACATCCATCCTAAAGGCTTCAAAAGGACTCTCAAATCTAGGTTATTCTAAATCACATCATAGAGCTCTCCCCACGTTATTAGGGTGAAGAAATATTATAGATTATTCTACTTGATGTATACGAAATGAAAACTTCTTAACATTTTAAAAACATTTTGTGATTCAAGAGGCTAATATTTCTAAATCACCAGTATCTATATGATGGCACCACAACTATAAAATAGATGAGCACTGCTCCAAATAAATAGGATCTAGACAAACTATAAACAATTTAAATATTTTCCGATTCAAAAGACCAATTTTTTTTAAAATCACCAGTATCTATGGGATGGCGCCACCACTCTAAACAAGTAGGACCCCGTCAAAAATCTAAGAAACGACGCTCCTTCATTGTGTTTATAGATCGCATTTGGTTGTAAAATAAATTAAGCCTAAATAAATAAATTAATTTACTCCTAAACTTTTTATTGATTTTCTGAAAAAAATAGTTTTATAAATCTTAGGTTATACATTTTCTCTCAAAATAACTATTTTCAATCCTCCTTTAATTCACTGCAGCACCTCCACCATCCCTCCTCAAAAAAAAAGAAAAAGGAAACTAAAACTTAGCCTTAAATTCATTAATTACAGTCATGCTTATAATATCATAAGCACAAACAAGGGCTTTATAGTCTAATTGCGCCCAAACCATATTCAATTAAGAAGCTCAACACCCATCCTTTTTTGTTTTCCTTAAGGAGGCATTTGATATAGAGTGATCATCTCAAAATCAAGATCAAGAGTGATGTGACTGGAGATAATGAGATTACCGCATTTGGTTGCGCCACGATATCCTACATGATTCTAAATCATCCTCACTTCTCAAATTATTAAGGTTGGAAATCTAAAATTACCCCAAAGCAGTGATCTTGAGCTTAAAATTGAAGACAATAAAACACATTGGTATATTAATATAGAGTGATGTAGACCACTGTCATCCTATATGGTAATGATCTCGAATCACCTCTATCTCTCAAATTACTACCTAACCCAGTGATAAAATATCTATTCCTGAAGTCAGAAATCTAAGATCATGCCAAAGCAATGATCTTAAGCTGAAAATTAAGAACAATAGAAAACGTTAGTATATTAATATTAATTTTATAATAACAAATAATATATCTTTATATGATTAATAATTTATTGGACCAATAATTTATATAATAACAAAAGCACGTCCAAATCCAAATCTAAATCCAAATCCAAGACCTTCTTTTCAGTCTACGCACAATAGAAAGCAATTCAGATTAGCCTAATTGCTTTAATGGCATTCCTTAACAACCCAATCCTCTCTGAATAAAGGATGACCATGACATCATATCATGATCCCCACCGTGGGTCCCTTACAACTTTGACTTCCAAACCTAACTCCTCCGATGCCATCCCATGGCCATAATTCGCCGATAAACGCACGCCATGTATGACCCATGAGACAAACGTGTAATCCCCACTCACCTCTTCTTTCCTTCCTTTCTTCTCTTTTTTCAGAAAAAAAAAAAAAAAAAAAGATACAAGTGTAAACGCCGCCTCCGCATCCGGGGCCAGAATAAGAGGATCCAATCGCCCGCACGGAGACCACGCTCCCGAGCCCGGACCAAGCCTTATGGCTCTCTCCACTCTCTCTACCGCCAAAGCCCACGGCTCCCACCGCCTCCTCCTTTCCCCTCTCCCCTTTCCCATCTCGAGAAGGAGCGCCGTTGGATTCCAAAAGACGCATCTCTGCCCATCGAACCCTCTCTACCATTCCAACTCCCTCGCCTCGGCCGTCCCGATGCCGGTCTCCTCCACGCCCTCCGCCCGGCACGGCGGCGCCGTCCGGAGCTCCCTGATCGACCCCGACGGCGGCGCGCTGGTGGACGCGGTGGTGCCCCCGACGGAGCGGGCGGCGCGGCGGGCGGAGGCGGCGGCGCTGCCGGCCGTGAGGATCGGGCCGGTGGACCTGGAGTGGGTCCATGTGGTGTCGGAGGGGTGGGCCAGCCCGCTGCGGGGGTTCATGCGGGAGAAGGAGTACCTCCAGAGCCTCCACTTCAACTCCCTCCGCCTCACTGACGGCTCCGTCGTCAACATGTCCCTCCCCATCGTCCTTGCCATCAACGATGCCGACAAGGAGGCCATTGGCGACGCCGCCACCGACGTCGCTTTGGTCGGCCCCGGCGGCGATTTCGTCGCCATCCTTCGAAGGTTGGTGCTCGTCTTTGCTTCGTTCTTTCTTTCCTCTAATTTTGTTTAATTATTTTGCCAAAAAAATCTGATTCTGATGGGGAATGATGCAAGGTGCCGTCTTGAGCACTGCGAATTCTATTCATGTATTGTGCTTAGTTTTGGTGATTTGAAACTAAGAAATGTTTTTGTGGAATGTACTCTATTGCCTCTGATTTTGACTCCAAAAGTTGAAGCAACTAGATTGAAGGAAAAGGTGATGAGATGTGGGTTTTTGTCTGAATGGGGCACTTTGTGAGAGGGTTTTTTTTTTTTTTGTGGAATAATATTCTTATATCTTCTTCTTCAGGGGGAGTGAGTTGCAAGTGGTGGTGCTGGTTTTTTTTGGAGTTTTGGTGTGGTACTATTTAATGATCAAATCTATGCCTAGGCTGCCATTCTGAGGCGTGCCTTAAGCTGCACAGAGTTTAATTGATGGATGTATATCGTCAATAACTTCTGGACAGGAGGGTACTGGGATAATCAAATATGACTTATCGCATGCCTAGTTTATTTGTAGAATGATAGAATATTATGAGATTTTCTTTCATTTGATTTCACTGAACTCTCTTCTGTTAGGATGTTTCATCGGTAAAAGATCCTACCAGATATGTGGTGAGGCATTTGGAAAGAAATGAGATGAAAGTCTCCAGACAAACAGAGATTTGAAATCTTATTGTCTTTAGATATTCCTTTTGGGCCATAACTTTGGAAGTAAGCATTTGTAATCTATTGGAGGCTTTTTTTTGGCTTGGGGGGGAAGGCTTGTTTAGTTTCCTTTCTACCTTTGTAACCTTTTCTATTTATCTTTCTTTATTTTCTCCTTTCTAAAGTTTTAAGTATGGAGCCCTTGGTTTAAGAATCATTCCATGCCTGAGCTGCCACTCTGGGGCATATTTCAACCTGAACATTTTAAAAGACTGGTGGTGGTGGACAAGCACCTAGGAATCATCTAGAACCTAGGTGTCAGGCAGATGCTCAAAGATCAGGTCATTTCAAGAATAATAAATCCAGAGGAACTAAAACATATGAGGGTGTATATAAAAAAAAAGTTATAGTCCATAAAGTGGAACATATCAAATGAGATAAAGCAAGTCAATGAGAAGTACCAACTTGGCAACACTCGATACTAAGCCAGAATTCCACCTTGTCCTCCATACTTGAAAATGATGCAAAATATTAAAGCTGATGCCCAGATGTTCCAATTTAGGCGTTTGTCTTTTAGAAAATAACTCAACTTGCATAATTCAATGAATTAATTGGTGTGCCAGGCACTCATGCATAATTAGTTGGTTCTCCAAGTTCTAAATACAGGTCTAACATCACTATTTCCAACTCATAGTACCTAGATCCATCCAATCTAGATTACCCCAGTGAGCAAGTGTATTTATTCAATATTTATGTGATTATATATGGAGCATTAAAAGCAAAAAGGTTGGTTTAGGCCAGATGTTGGTTTCTAGTTGGCAATAGATGATTTAGAGGCTGGCAACTTAATCTAGTGAATACAAGTTTCAAAAGCTAGCTTGTTCATGCCAGAACCTGATACTGGCTTCTCGATGCCAGAATTGCCCCTAACTTGTATGAAATAGTGGAGTAATGCTGGTTTCTTGTATTATACGATAATTTCCATGTTGGAAAGAAAATAAAAGAGGAGAAACTAAGAGAAGGAAAGTTGTGTAGGATTTAAACATGCTTAACCTTATTTTTGGTTTATTACTCGAACTTCTTGCTTTTTAAAAGCAAACATGCTTAAAAATATTTATCTTCAATAAACAAATCTAATGTTTATCAATAATTTTTTTTTTTTTTTTTGCTTTTAATTCATATGTAATGAGCCATGAATCCAGTTTTCATCCACATGTTCTATTCTATGCTAATATATAGGTTTAAATAATCAAAAGTCAAAGGGCTTTAACTTGCGTAACAAATTTATGCATATATGCAATTATTTTACATCTTATCTATGTATGGTACAATTGTTGCACTATATTTCAAAGAAATCTATTTCAGAGGAGAAGATTCTAAAGGCCTTTAACTTGAATTACTTGTTTAAGCATACAATGCATGAATCTAGTCTCTAAGTCTTTTGAGTTGATTCTTGATTGTCTACTAGGGTATTAGGAGAACTTACCAGACATACTACGAGTCCAGATTTTACATTTTTAATTTTATAATGGTAGCGGATGTTGATATGAGGACATGGATATAAATAATTCACCACCCTATGTTACTGCATCAGAAGCAACAGAACAGTAAGTTTAGGATATTTCTCCTGTTTCATACTGTTTTAGCTAAGGGTTTCATTCAATATCTTGATGTAACAAACTAAGTGTACTTTTCTCATATGCAGAATTGAAATATACAAGCATAATAAAGAAGAAAGAATTGCCAGAACATGGGGAACAACAGCTCCTGGGCTACCTTATGTTGAGAAGGTAATTAGCCCAGCTGGAAAGTGGCTCATCGGAGGAGATCTTGAAGTGTTAGAACCTATCAAATATAATGATGGCCTTGATCACTACAGGCTCTCTCCTCGAGAACTCCGCAAGGAATTTGACAGACGCCAGGCTGATGCTGTATTTGCTTTTCAGTTGAGAAACCCTGTACATAATGGCCATGCTTTGTTAATGAATGATACTCGCAGGCGCCTCCTAGAAATGGGCTACAAAAATCCTGTTCTACTACTTCATCCTTTAGGTGGTTTTACCAAGGAAGATGATGTGCCTCTGGCTGTGAGGATGGAACAGCACAGCAAGGTCTTTCTCCTGGTCTTTATGATACTGAGTCTTTCTTTGTTGCAAGGCTTTACTGTTTGCTTACATGCTATAGACCATGTGAATTTTGATATACTTTTTTCTTTTTTAAATACAGGTTCTAGAAGATGGAATTCTTGACCCTGAGACTACTATTGTAGCGATATTCCCTTCCCCCATGCATTATGCAGGACCAACAGAAGTACAGTGGCATGCTAAGGCAAGAGTCAATGCGGGGGCTAATTTCTATATTGTAGGCCGCGATCCTGCTGGAATGAGTCATCCAACAGAGAAGAGGGACTTGTATGACCCTGATCATGGGAAAAAGGTTTTAAGCATGGCTCCAGGCTTAGAAAAGCTTAATATCTTACCTTTCAGGGTACGTTATCATATATCACTGGTTTTACTTTTTAGCCATGCCATTTGTGTTAAACCTGTCGATGCCATTATATGCATGATATTTATACTGTTGCCTCGTGAGCACAGGTGTAATTCCTTCACCTATAAATGATCTGAAAGTTGAGTTCTTGCTAGTTGCAACAAGCAGAGATAGCTAAATAGTTTTGTTAGCTTGTTACTTGATTGTGCTGTAAAATCCATCACCTGTTTCACTTTGAAATTAGTAGAATTATCTTTTGTGAATGGTCCCCCCCCCCCCCCCCTTCTCTCTATTCCTGCTCTGTGCTTCGTAATTATAGCTCTTAGTTATTGTGCATAACATGGATTGTCACATAGCAAGGGTAAAAAAGATCTCTGATCCATGGCGACAGACATTGTTTTTGATACAACATGTGTGTATTAATGCTTCCAGGCTGGACTCATGCAGATGTAGTGTGTTGAACATGTTGGTGTGCCATTTTGGTTTGGTAAACAAGCTAGACTTGGTTTGTAGTGACTAACTGGTTTCTAAAGCATCATTGAATGGGAACCAGTTTAACCTATTGGTTGTAAATCTGGTACTGTTATTATAGGAGCTTCTTGTACTCTGTATGTATCAAAGTGATAAGCAAGTTAGAATTTGTTTGAGCTGACCTTTATGGATTCATTCCTTACATAATACAAATGCATCAGTGGATTATCAGATGGCATCCAGCAGGCTTACATGCTGGACAAAGCTAATGCAATGTGCCAATATGACTCTCTGAGTAGTGGAGAAAGCTGTTATTCTCATTGCATGATCCTTAGAATTGGAAATGCGATCTCCATGCATTTGGTTTCTTCTACCAGTTTAATCTCTAAATGGCACTGTTGTCCTTCACATGTATTACTGCTCACAGGTAGCAGCATATGATACAGTGGAAAAGAAGATGGCATTCTTTGATCCTTCTCGTGCTCAAGACTTTCTCTTCATCTCAGGAACCAAGGTACGGCGCATATTCTTCTGATTTGCCTCTTTCCACTCAAAACATGACATGCTTGCTATTATGACCATTTACTGAATACAGTTCAAACCTTTCGAGAAATGATAGTATCACCTAATTTGATGCAGCAAGAATAACCTTGCACTGTAATTTGTTATTTTTAACATTATATTCAACGTGTTTGAGTTGTCTACATCTTTGTTCCAGATGCGCACTTATGCAAGAAACGGGGAGAGCCCTCCTGATGGTTTTATGTGCCCAGGTGGATGGCAGGTTCTAGTTAGCTATTACCAGAGCTTGCAAAGTGAAGAAACAGGGAAACAGTCAGTTGCTATGTCTGTTTAATCTCTGGAAATTGATGGTGCCATTCAGGATTGAAGCAGTGAAGGGATTAAGCTGACTTCTAGTTGAAAGCATCGGCTATATTGTATTGGCTCTATTGAATTTTAGGGTCTCTACTTAGATTCTTTAATTTTCTTATCATTTAGTTTCAGTTATCTTATGGTATGTTTGTCAGTCAATAAAAGGGAGGAAATATGAATGTTGTAACGACCAGCGATTGCTGTTCAATACTATCTAAAAATTCCGCCCTTTCTTTTCGCCAAGAGATGTTGGCCCTGTATTTTTTAGATTTTAATTTATTTATTATCCAATTTTAAGCAGAGATTGGAAGATGTGAGATCATCTCTCCCTAAAGCTACCACTAAAAATAAGAAAATGGAGTCCCAGCTTATTATATAGCCATTTGATTTTTTGTTTTTCTTCCTTCCTCATCCTTAATTCAAGGGAATTGCAAGCAGACATGGAAGGATAAGTGAATGATAGGAGTCATCGAATTTAGGATTTTCATGTATTGCAGAAGAAGTAGATGCACTTCACACCATTCTTGATTTTTGAGTTGCAATCAGTTTTTTATCCAAAAAAAATTGTAAGTAGTTCATAATTCAGAAAAATTGGTGTAAATCCCCTGCAAATCTCCTAGCACTTAGATTTCTCTTCCCAAGTATCTGAAGACTGGCTCGGCTCTTGTTTGCTCCTCTCTACGACTCATTATCTTTGTTTCTTTCTGCTATGGTCAAGTTTAGATGCTCTCATACCAAAAGTTCCAAGAAATCCATGCGCCTATAGGCCTCTTTCTACCCAAAAACACTAATGAAAAGATCGAGCCCCCTTTTTTAAACCCCCCATATATGTATATATATATATATATATATATATATATATATATATATATATATATATGATTATGAGAAACACAAGATCCATCGTCATTCATTGTTACAATCATTGAATATTCCTCTTAATCAATTACATAGTGTATGCAAGATGTTAGTATTACCGAGACACGCAGGCAGGCTTTGTGCATGACTAAGCTATTTCATTTAGAAGTTATATATCATCTTTTTGTTGTTAGCCAAAAGCTAATTAGTCTAAAATGACTATCCATGCGAGTTAATGCGTAAGCACTAGATATGAGATAAATTAAATAGATGTTACGAGATAAACAATAACATGTCAAAGGATATTTTTGTCTTGTAAATGAAATTTGCTGGCTTTTAATTTGCAGGTTGAGTGCCAAACCCTAATTAGTTCAATATATTCAATTTGCGCTGAGTTAAATCTTGCCCCATTATAGCTTGATGATGAAATTGTCAAGCTTGATTTTGACCCTGTAACTAATTTAGGCCAACTTATGGGATCAAAAATCAAGCTTCGGATCAATGCTTAGATTTATTTTTTTTTTGTGAGAATTGGAGCCCCCTTTTTCCCATCCTTTATTCTGTACCCACCCCATCTTGAACTAGATCCCTTAAGCAAACGAGTTATTGCTTGCAGAATTGAGGATTTATATACATGACAGTTGAAGCCAGTGCTGATATCCTTTGAAGTTGAGCCCTGTCCCTTATCACAAGTGGCATCTACCACACAAACCGAGATTTGATGGTAGCTCAGGTATAAATCTTTTGTTTTTTTATATTCGTTATGCTTAGCCTGAACTTTGTCGGCCTAATTTTTATGTTTTGGGCTCTAAGGACAGGTCAGGCATGGGCTTGGAAGGTAGGCCTGAAGGATCTTCTTGGGCCAGAAAGGTGGGCCCGAAGGATAAGCCAGGATTGGGCCTAGAAGGTAGGCTTGGAAGATGGGCCTAACCAGGCCCTGATATAAGTAACATATGTTGGTGTTGCGATAAAGCCTGGACCGGCCCGGCCCACGAACGGGTGTATTTACCATCGCCGTTTACACTGTAGCGCGCCATCAGCTCCCACACGAACCGTCCGCCATCGGAAGCCGTTCACCTTCTAACGCATTTCATCCTTCAGATCCCCACTAATTGGACGGCCGAGATAAATTCAGAGCGACCGCCGTTTCGCGCGTCCGCTCACCACAGGCGCCAACGGCCCCCTCTGACGAGCCATGATGTACTCGACACGTGTTGCAAGGGCAGATCCGTACCGTTGGTCTCCCCGTCCTTCCCACAGTAGTGGAGGCCCCACCAAAACCCTTCCTTTTTACACTCTTGAAGTGATACGAGACGTGATTTCGAGTAGACCCCACGTCTCCTATTCCTCAAGATTCAATTTGGGTGATTCTGTGGGCCACATCAGTTGGGTGTAGTGAATATTTTGCCAGATGCCAGAGAAAGTTCTGGAGCCAGGACACAAGAATATCCCAGCCGTCCCTTCTCGATCGCCCCACCGTCCAAGAACCGAACCGGCTCCATCCGCTGACCGACCCACCCCCACCCCACAATCCACCGGCGCTAGCCGGTCAGTCCCCACAACTCCACCGGTTACCTCCCAGCGGTAGTCATGTATTTGTTGCTTCGCGCTCGCCAGCTTTACAGCGCTGATATTTGATTTCATGCTCGATGCTCTCCGAGCCGGAGTCGATTAAATGCCTACAAAACCCCCATTCCCACAACGCCCCTTTCTCTCCCACGGCTCATCGCTTCTTGGAAAGAACTAGGGTTTCTCCAAGAAAGCGAGCGGCGAGGGAGTTCTTTTGAAACCCATCTCGGTTCTTCTCCTGTTCCGAAGGCAGGTGAATCGAGCTAAAGAACTCGATCTTGTTCTCTTTTTTCAGATAATCTGTTTCGGTTTCGATTACAACCTTCGTTCCTTTTGTTCTCATTTTCTTTTTCTACTTTCTTTGTGACCTTTCCTTCGAGGTTTCTTCGAATTTCTTTCCTTTTTGATCGCGTTAGGTCTAATGCATGTCCATTTGGTGTTTTTTTAGGAACTACCGTTAGCAGTTTTCTCTGGGAATATCTGCCCTTCTTGATTATTTCCCCTTTTATCAAGAACATGAAGTGTTATTTATCCTTGTTTCCGTTCTTGAATTTTTATGATCCTCATTGATGATTCTTTTAAGCTCCAATATATGAATCGTCTTTCGTACGTGGATCTTGTCTATTTTGATGACATAAGGCGTTAAAGCAAAAAAAAAAAAAGAGAGAAAAAAAGAAAAAGAAGAATAGACAAATTGGTTGTCGCGACCGAATTTTCTCAACCCGTAGTATCTGAATGATGTTGATATTGTTTTAATGGATTAATGTATGATCTCAGTAGATATTCTTGTGCACTTTTCTTGTTTTGGTTGATGTTCCGACGTATGCAGTTATTGTTATTAGTACTTGACTTTTATGTGCGGTTGCAAGAAGAGAAGAACGAAAAAAGCGGGTTGCTTCATAAATGCTGTTAAGAATTCCGGCAAATGATTTGATTTTGGAATCATATCAATTACTACTTTTAATTTTATCCTTTGCTGTGATGCTGACTGCTACCACACCGGGGTTCAGAGAATGCTTTAGATGGCAAAATGGAAATTGGAAGTCTCTTCACAATCCCAGTAGTATGGCAAGAATGCAAGATCTTTTATGGAACTTCTCCAGGATATAATATGTGCTTCAGTTTTTGAGTTGAACTGAAGGTTTTTTTTTTTTAGCTTTGGTGAATTCTGTCGGTGCCTTTCTTTTGTTCAGCATTATACCATTCTTCTCAAAGTAATGATTTCAAGCTGGTCCTGGTTTTTCTTTCCTTCTTCTGGAATTATTGTTGAGAGTATTTGTTACCGAACTAGCAACTGATGATACAATCCTAGTTTTTTTTTTTAATTAAAATTGTTGAAATATAGTAGTCATTGGCCTCATTGCTTAGAGAGTTACCTGTGTACCAACTTTGCTACTGTGAATATTTTGTTTTCTTCTCTTGATATGAATCTCAACTCTATTCTGCTTGTTCTTATTTGGCAAGTGCAGATTACTTATCTTTTGGAACAGAACTTAGCTGCGGCTTTTCATACTTGTGCCTTCAGTTGCAATGGATCCAACTCAGACCGACAGCGATCCACGTCCTTTGGATTTCTCAAGATTTGATTATGAAGTTACATCACTTAACGTCGAACGCCGGATGTCTCAGGAGGCGAGGAATTTATCTGAGCTGTCTTCTGCATCAGGTTCACCTCGCCATCCTTCTGTGATCCTCGAAGACTTAAGGACAGATGACTGTCAAGATAATCTATGTTCTACCGGTGGAAGGTCTGGTGCGACCTCTCCAAGGGCATCCAGTGGTGGCGAGTCCCATTCTATAGCGACAGAAGGTTGGGAAGCCTTAAACCGCTCATTGGTGTACTTCCAAGGCCAACCGGTTGGGACCATTGCTGCATTAGACCATACAGAAGAAGCACTTAACTACAATCAGGTTTTGTTTTCTTTCATCAAGTTCCCTTGGTTTTGTCACATGTAAAGCAGATTTGCTTTTAGTTGCACCTGAAATTTATTTTCTGTTTCTATCTGATTTCTTTGTCTTTTTTTTATTGAAATAAATATGGAGGAAGTAAGGAGCTTCCCCCACAGTCAATTTATTAGGTGGTTGTTTATGATACTTCGATCTGATTTCCTTGATGCTAGACTGGTGCTGTCTCACACTTTCCGGCTGCATTTAATTTCTTTGGTGGCATACTGTTACAATTTGGCTTCCATTTTCTTATTGTCAGGCTTAAATGTTTCCCGAGATGTTGAATTCACACCAATACATGCTAGAATTCAGTGGAACTATAAATTGTCCAACTTTTAACATGAATCTTTCATGGTCTGCTCTTCTGAAATCTGATCGATGCCCAAAATTTAGTAACTAATTAAACGTCTGACTGTCGTGATCGGTCTATTACTCATTCTATATAAGTTGCTCTAAGTACTGATTAAACAGCTAGATTGGTAGTCTTAGAGTTTATAATAGTGGAGTAAATGGCACCATAGCTCAAGTTACTTCATTTAATGTTATATGAGCATTCTCTTAATCAAATGGGATATGTCGTGCCTTCATCCTCCTGAACTTTGTTCAATTAACTGTTTTTGTTTAAGGTGATGCAATAGCTACAGAGATCCCAAGGTATATGTTGGGTGGTTCTGACTTTGTTTTTAATCTGATAGGTGTTTGTGAGGGATTTTGTCTCTAGTGGCTTGGCATATCTGATGAATGGGGAGCCAGAAATTGTCAAAAACTTCCTCCTGAAAACACTCCAACTTCAATCACGGGAGAAAAGGGTGGACTGCTTCAAGTTAGGGGAAGGTGCAATGCCAGCAAGCTTCAAAGTTTTGCATGACCCAGTTCGTCAAGAAGAAGGTTTAATTGCTGATTTTGGGGAAGCTGCTATCGGAAGAGTAGCTCCTGTTGATTCTGGCTTTTGGTGGATCATATTGCTTCGTGCATACACAAAATCCACAGGTGACGCTTCCTTGGCTGAAATGCCTGAATGCCAAAAGGGCATGCGGCTTATTTTGTCTTTGAGTCTCTCTGAAGGTTTTGATACATATCCCACTTTACTCTGTGCTGATGGCTGTTGTATGATAGACCGTAGAATGGTGAGCCTCCCAATATATCTCAAGTCTATATCTGTCAAAATTTATTTTAAGACTGAGCTTGATTCCGGTTATATTAGCCTGTCTTGTATCCTTTTTGTTTCTAATTTTTGGTGGCGGATCGCTGACTTGTTGAAACTTTCCTTCTGAGGGAAAACCTGCAAATTTGACAAAGATTTCAAAACATGATATTTGCAGTTAAGCAAAAATTTTGGAACCAAAATGAGGGGCATAAATGAATGTAGACGCATAAATGAGAGGCAGAATCAACAGATTCCAAATCAAATATTAATTTTTTAAATACTTATTAAAAGTAGGAGGAATTGTTTTCCTTATTAGATTATGGTAAAATCAGGAATTCTAGACTTGACAATTCGTTAATGTGATACTAACCTGTATGGAAAAAAATATTCTCCAAACTGAAAACATGGAACAGTACATAATCAAGCCTCGTCCAAGCTATCCTGAGTCGGCTTTCTGAAACCTTGTTCGCCAGTCACTCTTATTTGCTTCGTATTTCCATGGAGAATTTTCAGCATAGGAGTTTTGCTCCATGTCCAGTCCTATTTGATTTACAAAGGGTTGGATTATGAGGAATGTATTGTAAAATTATTTTTCGAATTAAATTACAAATAGTCTTTTTTCCCTTTATTTAAAGAAGATCTCAAACTCTGCGGGGGAGTGACTATAAAATGATAAAATATCTACAAACTCTAGCTTCTTATGCCTTGGATATTTAAATAAATAAACAGAACAAGTCCAAATGCCATTGCTTATGCATAATCCATTATTAGTTTCAAAAATTTACTTTAAAACTACATATATAATACATAAGTCCAAATGCCATTGGCTATACATTTTTTTTTAATCATGCGGCCTTTGAGCAATATGGAAGAATAATTAACGAGTCTATCTAGGGGCTGTTAGAGGAACTGAGAACATTAGTTGTGCAGCTTGATAACTTGCTACTAAAATTCGAATGTGTAATTTTTTAATTGCCGAGTGTTTTGATTGCCTACAAAGTAGCATCCAACTTTTTTTCTTCTTGCACTTCATTTCTGCTCTTTCATTTTATTAAAAGCAAATGCTTTGTTGAACATAACTTGGCAGTGAGCAACAGGGGTATAGTCTTATTCTTTGAAAAACAGTCTTCATGTTTAGTTTAAGGAAAAAAGAATATAAACCTCTCGTTGTAAGCTTTTCCTGAAGATGATCCAGTGTACTAACTTATGTACTTCACATAAAACGCATTCTGCAGGGAATTTATGGTTACCCCATTGAAATACAAGCACTGTTCTTTATGGCCTTAAGCTGTGCCTTGGTTTTGCTCAAGCATGATGAAGAGGGGAAGGAATTTGCGGATCGGATAGCTAAGCGCCTTCATGCCTTGAGCTATCACTTGAGAAGTTACTTTTGGCTTGACTTTCGTCAACTTAATGACATTTATCGGTATAAAACGGAGGAATATTCTCATACGGCAGTTAACAAATTCAATGTGATGCCTGACTCTCTTCCAGACTGGGTATTTGATTTTATGCCAACCCGTGGTGGTTACTTCATTGGAAATGTTAGTCCTGCTAGAATGGACTGCCGTTGGTTTTGCTTGGGTAATTGTATGGCAATTTTATCATCATTAGCAACACCAGATCAGTCTGCAGCTATTATGGATCTTCTGGAAGAACGTTGGGCAGAATTGGTTGGAGAAATGCCTATGAAGGTCTGTTATCCAGCGATAGAAAGTCATGAATGGCGAATAGTTACTGGTTGTGATCCGAAAAACACTAGATGGAGCTACCACAATGGGGGATCTTGGCCGGGTGAGTTTCAAATGCATAATTGATATTTCTCAAGTGGTATATTAATCCCTTCTACAATTAACAAGCGCCACAAATAACTATAGTTGATTCACATGTTTGATACAATCACATATATGATATTGTTCCTGGGCGTCCAAATTGGTCTGATGTATTGCTGGTTCTTCTTTTCTTTTCTTTCTCTTTTTCTTTGTATTGGTAACAGTGAGCCAATTGCTTTGATATTAACATCTGCCGGTTCATACCACATATTGACTCATAAGCTCCAGAAATTGTATCCCATGATTACTTTTCTTATACTGATACATCACAAAACACCATTTTTCTTGTGTCTGTTATGCAAATCATTCTTAGTCTCATATTCTAGAATAGGTTTTGCCGGATAATAGATTATGGTTACTTCCAATTTCTTAAAAGATCTCTATCAAACGATGGCATACTCTGTACAGATATTCTCACATATGCATTTATTTGTAGCTTATAAGTCTGCTTTCCAAAGCATTTAAATATATGAGCCACAGATCATCCTTCCTGTAAATTGGAAGTCGTGATCATGTGCTGCTTGGTGCTTGCCTGGGCAGCAAGGACATGATGAATGCCAGTCCTCCTTGACATGCTGCTCGTGATATAGTGAACTGAGATAATATTTTTTTTTCCCAAAATCAATTTAGGGGCCTATTTCCTTGGATTATCAGATATTTGTGGCAATGCTTATGTGTAGTTGTGCCAAGGAGTGAAGGAAATTATCCTATACGTCTGAACCGATCATTGTTAGTTGTAGTCAGATCGGACCTTAAAAATTAGCGTATTTGTTTGACTGTTCATTTAATAGTGTTCGGTTCCCTCAAAAAGTTATTTCACCTTTTTCTTCTGTTTTTTTTTTTTTTGCCTTCAGTGCTACTTTGGCTTGTAGCTGCTGCATGCATTAAGACTGGACGACCCCAAGTAGCAAGACGTGCTGTCGAGCTTGCAGAATGCCGGCTGCTGAAGGATAACTGGCCTGAATATTACGATGGAAAGCAAGGGAGGTACGTTGGGAAGCAAGCTCGACAGTTCCAAACCTGGTCCATTGCTGGTTACTTGGTTGCTAAAATGATGCTTGAGGATCCCTTGCTCCTGGGCATCATAGCACTGGAGGATGATAGACAGACGCAACCTCCTCTCCAACGATGGGTTTCGTGGAGAGGGTAATTAATGCATCAGCGATTGTCTTGTTTTGCTTATGATCCTCAACAAACACTAAGCCAAGGTAGGCCACATGGTGCTCTCCTGCACGCCTCTTGAAGACATCTAATTGCTCGGAAATTTTGGAGTCGGAAATTATTATTGGTCCTGCACTGCTTCAAGAGGGCATAATTCAGCGCTTTTGCAGTTTCACGACTATTCTCAAAATTTTTCGTTTCATGCATTTATCTTCTGAATCTGCCAACTGTATAAGAGAGAGCGGTACTGATGGTGACTCGTAAATTCTTATATTGCATGCTCTGTGAACCATATTCCATGGAATTCTTCAAACATTCCAGATTACATACCGGTCTGGAGGCCTTTGTTCCGTTTTTTTTTAATTTTTTTATGAGTGAAATCTGGAGGCGTTTGTTCAAAATGATAAACTTCAGCACAATGATGTGTTCAACGAGATGTATGATTGAAGATGGTTCAGTGAACACCCCCGCACAGATGGCTGAAAAGAGCGCAATTGCCGGATGGACTTGTTCTTTGATGAGATACCGCTACATGCTTGCACAGGTATGGTGAAGGCTGGTCATAATCAACTTGTTCTGTTTTTGTTATAGTAACCGTTTCTCATCTACTTGGCGAAATAATAATAATAATAATAATAATAAGTAACATTAGTTGATTTTCCAGGCTCATTAAAAGTTAAGATGATGCCGGTCAATGTATTTCTTTCCTCGTGCATGGTCGTAGCCCGCTTCTAGCACGACTCCTCAAAAGTTCGAATATCACAAGTCAAAAAGTTTTTCTTGCACCCCAGCTGTGCATGTGAAGTAAGGGCATCACAATTCGGAGGAATAATTAAAAGGCACCGGTGTTCTCCTCGATTAAAAATCAGTTTTTCGCATATATTTTATCATACGTACGGTTGCCACCCTCCTAATAATGATCCTATGAGCCATTAGTAAGCAATGGAGCCAATAGTTTATGACGACGGCACACCAACAACCAGAATCCGCTGATTTTGTTTTTCCGCTAGCATAGTCGTGTCGTGTCACATTCAAAATGATTCGATACGGAATAATTACAGAAAATAAAAAATAAGAAAAATAAAAGTAATGCTTAAGTCTCAAGAGTTATGACTGGTGAAGGATCTTCCTGTACTTTATTGTGAGATCATATAATTAGCGTTTGCAGAATCCTAGACCCTAATTAAATCATCGTGAGGACTGAGGAGTAAACGAATCACAAACCCAAACAACTCTCTCAATCCAACCGCCAGATCCTGGATTCAAACTCGAGTTCGGTCAGATCACAAGCTCTTCTACCTTATCCCGCCGTATCATTCGATATGATCTCGTCTGATCCACTCACAATTTTCAGTTTTGTTTTTGTTTTTTTAATCCAATTCAAATAATAGAAGGTGAAAAAGAAGAATGAAACCCAGGTTGGCCGCGAAGTAGAAGGCTGCAGAAGGGCGACTCAGTGGGTGAAGGCATAGAAGACGGTGGAGATATAGACGACGAGGGCGGTGGAGACAAGCGTGACGAGCGCGGCCACCGCCCGGCCGGTGGCGGTGCTGCCGCAGGACAGCAACCCCAGGCGGATCTGGATGACGTTGATCATGGAGAGCAGCAGGAAGAGGCAGCCAATCACCGAACCCGCCGCCGAGGCGAGCATGCCGAGGCGGAGCACCCGCGCGTTGATGTGCGCCCGGAAGGACTCGTCCACGTCGTTGCTGTTGAGCAGATTGATGGCGAGCTTGAGGCCCTGGGCCACGAGGCTGGAGAAGAGGAAGAAGCTGAAGGAGACCACCTCGAACACCAGGAGGTTGCGGACGATGTCCGGGCCGGCGTCGCAGGCGGGATTGCCCTCGAGGCTCCGCTGTCCCGGGGAGGTAAGGGAGAGCCCCACGAAGACGGCGATGGTGAAGAGCGAGTTCACGTTCACCAGCCCGTCCAGCGCCGTCACGTGGACGCTCGTGGTGCTCCTCGCCTCTCCCGTCGCCGCTGACCGCCTGTCGCAGTCCTTGGGCTCGTTATCACGGTCCTCGGATCTGGAAGAAAGGCACAAGAGGAAAAAGAGGTGTTTTTTGTTTCCTTCATCTTTAGAGGAAAAAGAAAAAGAGCTTGTACTTGGGGAGGGATTGTTACTTACTCATCCATGAACAAAATGAAAGGGAATTCTGGTAATTACCGAATGCCAATGGGAATAATTACCGAATTCTTTTGGCTTGCTCGTATTATTCGATGGATTTCGAGGAGGAAGCTTGAGATGGAAAGGGTTTAGGGAAGACGAGGGGAAGAGAGAGAGAGAGAGAGAGAGAGGAAGGAGTGTGGGATTAGCAAGGGGGAGTGGTTCGGGAAGACGAGGGGAAGAGAGAGAGGAAGGAGTGTGAGATTAGCAAGGGGGAGTAGGAGAAAGGGTGAAGCTAGTGAAAAACTTAATTTGGATTTTGAAAAATACATTTTTAATTATTATAATTTTCTTTCTCCTTTTCTATTGCTGCCTGTTAGTTTCGTAGATTATTGCGTTGCACTCCAATCTACTTCCGTTGCATTATATTTACTTATTGGCCTGGATTGGTATTTCAGAAAATAAACCATATTGTATTTTGACAATTAGGTGGAGAAAATATTTCTCCAAAAATCAAAAAATGAATCCAATTATTACGGGATCCAGTACAAAATATTAACTAATGAAGTTGAATTTTTTTTTTCTGTTCTACGCAAAATTATGTTGCAGATGAGTTTTTTTTTTAAGAATTTTTTTGGCATGTATATCCTTCTAAAAAAATAAAAATATATATGTAAAATAAGTATTTTATAAAGGTATACATGAAAATAATAATTTTATGAGAATATTCGTACAATTTAGTATATTGAGAAATGCATGTTAAAGAGACATTATTTTCAGTATCTAATAGGAGACATGATTAGTACCAGATTACATGTTATGTAAATTATCTTAAAACCCTTTATTGTGGTAGCACCGCTATACTATGCAAGAAGACACAATGAGAGAGAGAGAGAGAGAGAGAGAGAGAGAGAGAGAGAGAGAAGGGGGGGGGGGGGGGGGGGGAGGAAAAAACAAAAATAATATGGAGCACTCAATTCGCGTGACTTGGGTACATTACCAAAGTTTTTTGTATCCAATTTCCTCTAAGTTTAATTTTCTCATCTAATGTTTGGTGATCTAATTTAGACCCACAAAATGAATACACCTACAAAATGTGTTAGGAACTTTCAATATATGCTTGAACTATTTTTATTTTTAATTTTTTTTATTGAATCTTATAATCAGTTATGTGCAAAAGCAATTCTTTCTAGCCACATATCTCGTGCAGTAGAGGACTAGTAGGTCAAATTTTTCTTTTTTCTTGATAAAAAATTACATCCTCTTCCACACCAATGTCTGGGAGCAATTTATGATATTTTATGGCAATTGGTACACCATCAAGCTATCGGCAAACCAACAACATTATTAGTTTTGCTTGTTAATCATATGGTGGACCTCATGTAATAATCTAGCTCTGGATCTTGTTAATCTAGCATCTGCCATCGGTCATTAGATTGCTCTTGGTACCTCCCATCGTATGAACTAACCACATCACCATCTCTTTATGCACATCTACAACAACCCAATCACACAGTAAGCTGGCTCCCCACTTTTGATACTTGCAACTTGGGTGTGAATTCATGACATCTCAACCTCCCAAAAAATCTCTTGGACATTATACATAGGATAGCTCCTGCAGTCTCGACTAGTAGTATAAACTTTCTTTACCCATCAAGAAACAAAATAGGAAAAAGGAAAGAGAGCATGGGTGAACAAGTAATGTTGTATTGGGTATCTTAAACATCCTCATGGCTCTCATGGACATTGTAAGATGGTACATCGTTTGCTTAGCCTAAAACAACTTAAGCTGTTAGGATTAAATAAATTTATTTATATATTTTATATTTTATATACTTTTATTTTTTTTCATATAAGTCGGATTTTTCGGTATTCTAATATCATATTGAAATTATCATTTATCCCAAAAATTTAAGATGGCAGATGGATTTATTTATATATTTTATATTTTTTTATATAGTATTGACTCCTCAATCCCCGTTCTGACGCGCCGCAGATCCAAAGGCTCGCTGCGCCGTCACTCCGGTACGGTCGTCTTGTTTCCATCGCTCCCACCGTACTCGGTCGCAAGTCGTTAGCCGAAACCAGGGGAAAAGGCCGGCGTCACGTCCGAGCCCTACGTGCATCTCGGAGCTCTCTATAAATTCTCCCCCATCCCTCCCCCTTCCGCCATTCCAAAGCCGCTGCCCATCGACGGCGAGCCAATGGCGTCGTCGCCCGGCGGTGGGTGGGGCGTCTCATCTCTTTCCAGCCCCGCACTCCTCATCAGGTACTCACCGCTGCCCGCACTCGCTTTCTTTCCTCTTTCCTCCACTTTCTCATTGATCGTTTCGCTTCTTACCCCAATGCCTTTTCTTTCGATTCTTGGAATGAGAGGTACGGCGGAGAGATCGACGTGGCGGGAGATGGCGAGAGAGCAAGAACCGGAAAGCATCCAAAACCCTTCTCTGGTCCACTCCGACTGTAAGTTCCATTTTCTCTCCATCTACCTTAATTTTCTCTGAGATTTAAAGATTTGGATAAAATCCCCAAGAAAAGCATCTAGAACTGTTATTTTCCATCGAATTTGAGGTCTTTCCTAACCCAACCCACCTCTATTATTCAATTAAATTTTTTACGTTGGATCCGGAGTTGGAAAGCGTCCAAGAAACCTGTCTGGTCCCAATTGCATGTCCAATTTATTTCTTTCTCGATTCACATGGGTTTTTCAAATCTCCAAGAACACCATCCAGAATGGTGAATTCTGACAAGCAGCCTGCCTTTTATCTAATGACAAGTCGACACATTGGAGTCACATCAACAATAAAATAAGCATCTTTCTTTATTTTCTCTAGTTCAATTGCAATAGTTTGCCCTGGCATACTGCTTCCGAGACAGAAGTCTGCCATTTAGGCTGATTGTATTAAGAAATCAAAATTCATGTAGCACAGGGATAATTACAGATGAGAAATATATAATTGGAAACCCAAGGATCAAAGAATGTCTTAAAAGTAATACTTTGCATTTATTTGAGAATCTCTTTTAGCATAACCAATGCAGCCAGTATTGAGAAATACTAGGATGAAAAGATATCTACACCACAAGAAGGAATAATGTTTTACTTGTTATAATGAGTCAGTGATGCATGGCCGCAAGCGGGAAGCCTTTCTACTATGTATCAATGTGTTCCCAGAAACATCCCAACCAGGTTTTCTTTGTACTCGTAATTGGTTCCCGGCCTCTATAGCCATTCTCTAAGATGTTCTTCAATCTGTTGTCAGAGTGTTTTTAACTCAATTACTCTACTATTAGGAAATCATAGAAATGGCTGTTCTTTTCTGTTTCTTAAGTTTTATTGAAGGTATAATCCGATCTGCAAAACTTAGTTCTCCTTAAGTTAAAAAGTTGGGATTGCAATGTAATAAGTTATTCAGTAACCAACTGCCGAACCACTAAACCTTTGTGTTTCTTGTTGAATTGTTGCAGAGAGTGATGGTGTGGATTACTTTTTAAACAGATTATCATCTAATTCCATTTCTTGCATATGATGAATGAATCTATCCTGGATGGTAAATCTTTGGTGCATGACGAATCGTTTAGATAATTGCATCTTACCAATTTTGGCAGTTACTGGTGTGCCTTCTTCTAGAAGAACTCTTTCTTTTTGCCACTATTGATTCACTGCCAGACCTGATGTCGGTGTATTTCAAAAGAAATGCATATTTTACTAAAGTAACATACTATTACTAAAAGCAATCCAAACTTAGTATTCCAATAGCTTGTTGAGCAATCTACATGTGATCCTGAGTGAAAATTGTAGTTTCTGTACATTCCATTGGCAGTATGATCTGTTTCTCTTTGGAGGTCCTGAAATGAGAACCATGGCACTAGAATGATATTTTCTTTTCTCTTGTGGAAGATTATGCAGGTTTCAGGAAAAAGAAATGTACAGCAAAATGGATTTAAATTCAATTTTAGAACCTTGTAAAAGAGTATCCTTTCAAACTCGCAGCTACCTTAGGAGGGAATAGAGTGACATATGGATACCTCCTCAAGGGTGTTTTAATCATGTTATGACCTGCCATATGTCCGCGAATGATAAAACACTAGAAATGAGCAAGAATGTCCTTTCAACTACATCGGATCTACTTGTTGTCCAACTGTCAACCTTGACAGTAGTGGCTCAAAATATCTAACTTTCTGGAAACATTATGACTGATCCAAACTGTCAGAACCCAGGATCTCATCCAAAATGGCTAGCTGGAAGGTATTATTTGAGTTTCTACAAAACCCAAATAACTTTGAATACATAAACTTCTTGATCAGTTGAAGGCAGTCTATAGTTAACTGCTACAAAACCCAGATATAATTTGTTAGAATGAACTCACAAAATCAGTATTGGAGAAGGAAAATTAACAGAACCACTGATGAACCCAAAACTGAGAGTAGGAACCCATGATCTAGATTACTATCACCAGCTCTCCTGCAGAACAGCTTTAATCAACCTCCTCCATCTTGCTCTGCTCATCGCCATCCTCTTCCAAAGCCGGCATGTCCATGTCGTCACCACCAGCGTCCTCCTCATCAATGTTCAGACCCAACTCCTGCATTCGGTGTATCCTCCCTGCAGAGGTGTTAGGGTCTTCCCAACTGAATGCAGATGTCAAAAGAGCTGTCTCCAAGAGGAGCAAGTCCTTCACTGATTTGTCGTTCTTATCAACCTCTGCTCTCTTCCTCAGCTCCTTCATGATTCCATTGTCCGGATTGATCTCCATAGTCTTCTTGCTGGACATGTAAGAGCCCATGCTGTTGTCCCTCCATAATCCTCTCCATGTTGGCAGTCCATCCATATTCACCAGCCACTAAACAGCAGGGTGAGTCCACAATCCTGTCAGATTACCACCACCTTCTCAACCTTTTCTCCCAAAATATCCTTCATTGTCTTGCAAGGGCTCTCAAATGCAGCTTTTTTTCTCCTCCTTTTTCTTCTTTTCCTCGTCTGCCTCCTGAGGCTTTCCTTTGTTGCAGATGCAAGCTTCTTACCATCATACTCCTTTGGCCTTTAGATGTCTGACCGCATTCTCATCAACAGCATCTACCGTGAATAGGACTCCATAGCCCTTCTTCTTCAACCTGCCCAAGAAAGGAGAGTTCTCAACCGCCTTCCTGCTCTCACCTGTGATGTGGTAGATGTCCTTTGGCCCTATTTCATCCTGGTCACATAGTCCTTCAAGCTGGTCATCTCTTCATCACTCTTCATGGAGTGGTAGCGGATGAGATCTGCCAGCTTTGCTCTGTTCTGGCTATCCTCATGGCTTCCCAATTTCAGATTATTTGAGAAGGCCTCATAGAACTTGTTATAATCCTCTTTGTTCTCGGCGATCTCAGAGAACATCTCAATGCATTTCTTCGCAAGATTCTTCCTGATCACCTTGAGAATCTTGTTCTGCTGAAGCATTTCACAAGAGATGTTGAGAGGGAGGTCATCAGAATCCACAGCATCCTTCACAAAGCTGAGGTACTCTGGGATAAGCCCCTTTCACTTGTCCATGCTGAAGACCCTTCTCACATACAGCTTGATGTTGTTCAGCTCCTTCCTTGTATCAAAGAGGTCGAAAGGTGCCCTCCTTGGGACAAAGAGATGTCCTCAAACTCGAGCTGTCCCTCCACATAGAAATGCTTGACAGCCAAAAGGTCTTCCCAGTCATTAGTCAGGCTCTTGTAGAAGGAAGCGTATTCCTCCTTGGTGATTTCCTCAGGCTTCTGAAGCCGGATGGGCTTCTGCTTGTTGTTGGGAGACCACTCATGAGAGACCTCCTTCCACCTTTTTCTTCTTGGACTTGGTCTCCTTTTCCTTGTCAACCTCTTCCACATCACCTTCCTCTTCCTTCTTGGTATACTTATCTTCATAATCACTGGTCTCCCTCTCGGTGGTCTTGTCGGTCTAGAACTAAATTAGATAGCTGATGAATTCTGAGTGCTGCTTCACCAAATCCTTCAGCCTCCTCTCTTCCAAGTATTCCAATGCAATGCAATGCAATGTTTAATTTTACTTGTAAGAACCAACAATATGAAGTAGTTCATCATAGAAGTGAACTTTTACAGATATAGAAAGAAACTTTTCCCAGTCTTCCTTGAGATAGAGTGTGATCTGCGTTCCCCTGCCGAGCTGCTCGCCCCTTAGTATCTGGTGACAATGGGATTCCCTGCCTGCAGTGCTTGCATGGATCCTTCTGTGCCAGACCACGCAATGGCTCCCAAATTGGGAGCCAGGTCTGAAGTACCAGAGTAACACAAGTTTTGGAATATTACAAAAAAAAAAAAAATTGTCTTAGAAAAAAATGATTACAAAGCTGACACCAAAACTCTTTTCCGGGTATTTTTCCCCCAAGGGGCCTCTTCTAATGAGTTGAATTCCCAGTAGAAGCAACCAAAGACAAACTCTGCATAAAAGACAAAGCTCTACTTCTTTTTCATCCATATCCTATTAATTTTTAAATGCAAGGTGATCGATTGTAAATAAATAAATAAATAAATAGAAAAATAATGTTTATGCTGATCGAGACCCAAGGGGAAAATATCCCTAGTTGGTGAGATTGGCAGGAAGCAAACAATTTATTGAACCATCTGTTCTCACCACATCTTGTTACTGTTACATAGAATCTTGATCGTCTATAAAGATTCTATGACCAGAATTTTGGAACCCAAACTTTCTAATCCCGCAAAAAAGACTGATTCTGGAGGATCAGAGTCTCCACAAGAGCAGAACCATATGAACTTCTGAAATTCTCAAAGAAAAAAGAAAGCAATTATAAGGAAACCTAATCAAAATTGAAATAAATCAAAGAAATCAGAGATGCCAATGCATATTATTATGTGGTCTGACACATTATTCTTGGACCCACTGCAACACCATGATCTTTCCTAACTCCACATTTTTTTTTCTCCTGAATTAGAATTCCAGGTAATTAATTATGCAAAAAGATTCATAAAACCCGATTGAAGATTCCTACTGCATTTTCCAGATTCAAGGTCCTGTTTCCATTACTTTGAAGCCAGAAACCTAGAGGCACAGCCAGTGTCAAAGAACATAGCAATTACTAGAAGTGCAAGGCATGGGGGGCTGGGAAATGGTTACCAGCCGATGCCGCTGTTGATGATGGAAAGGGCCTTGCAGTCCTTGTCAGGCACGACATAGATGAAGAAGAGCTTCGGCTGAGCATCCAGGTTGCTCCTGTCCATCAAGCTCTCGAATCCAATTTTATCCAACTCCTCTACTTATCTACAGAGGGGAAAAAAACACGAGAACAGAAAGATCAACAGATAGTCTGGAAACAAAAAAAGAAGTCGCATCAGAGGCGACGCTGATGAGCTCGCGGAGGAATTATTGGAGTAGAAGGTGTTGATATAGAGGTTGAGGAGATGGTTTATCTCCGCCTAGAATGCGAACGTCTCCATCTCCCGTATTACATGTCTGTCATTGCTTCTGCTGGGCTAATCTAACGAAGAAGTTTCGCGCCTAGATTCGAAGGAGTTGCTAATAAAGGAAACAACAACAATACTAACTTCCAAGGAGAATCTAACATATACCAGCAATCACTCAGCATGGCTGGTCTAATACCTTTTTTTTAGTTCTTGTAGCTGTGAAACAATTCCCTTTCTTAGTTCATGTATACTATAATTAAGTGTTATTAATATGGTGTGAAAATAAGTAATAATATTATCCATTCTACATCATACTTATCAACATATTACATACATATATTAAAAATATTCATAATCATGCAGGTGGTTATGTATTGGGATATTTAACTGTAATTATAACAAAATCCAACTAGACGTGCCAATTCAGACTCTTCCGCCATGGCACAATGCCACGGCAAGCGGCGGAGAGGAGGAGGGGAGAACTAGTGTGTGATGGAGAGAGAGAGAGATAGAGAGGGAGGGAGAGGAGAGAGATAGGAAGAGGGGGTGGCGCGAGGGGTTCTCCTATCGAACGGAGCCCAACCGAGGAGTTTCGTGGAGAAGGAGGACTGTCTATGGTGCCGCAAAGGGCGCCGGCGCCGCGCCCTCCGCCCCTCTTATGTTCACAGAGTAGGGCGACGCCCCCTGCTTTGATCAAAATAGGAGGTGCTCTTATTCAATGGCAGTAGAGTCTAGCTACTTCGTTCGTTGACCGATCTGGCCAACCTGGTCCTCACGTAAGTAAAGCCAAAGCCGGTCAACAAATTTCTATGAATTTAAGATTTGACTTGGGAGGGGGCGTAGGGAAGGTGTTTCGTTCCATAGTGGACGTGACGAGGAAAAGTGAATTTGTTTTATTCAACTCAAAGTAATTTACTATGATCAGAGAATTAGCAATGTTAAAGCCAGTAGATGAGTTAAACGATTCAACTACCAAACCACAATGGATAGGATTGTGGTATCATCTATACTCTTATGTAGATTATCTTTAGGATATTTTACAAAAATGGCCGCCTTATTTTCTTTTTTTGTAGAATTGATTTGGGTTTTTTTTATATTTTCAAGAATGGTTGTTTCCACTTTTTCAGACCAAAATGTCATTCATCTTGTTTTTGTACATAGTTTTACCTAAACCTAAACATGAACTATAAGATTCTAAGGGGACATTTGATTCGTAATTGAAATCGGAATCGGAATTGAAATCAGAATGGATTGCAATATGAATTGGAACGGTTCGTGGCCAGAATCTGAATCGGAATCCGAATCGAATTTGAATAATATGTGATGAATGCCATTTGACACACAATTCCTAGAGATTCCAAGCACTATAATCTTGTTTCTAACATATTGTGCATAGATGAAGTTTAGGAATGTAGTTTATAGATTTCTTACATGCTAGGACCTATACATGGGTTAAAGTATCAATCAAAATAAACTTGTGCAACTTGTTCTATGATTAGTGCTTTATAAATCAAGGAGTAAAACAAGGAACAAGATCAAGAAATCTAACAACAAAGGCAATTAAAGATTCCATCATATATGATTTTCAGTTTTTTAACCTATTTTTTCTGTTAAACAATTTCTCAAATAAAGTTTGTTCAATTACATGCTAACATAAAAACCACATAACTTGTGTCAGGACGCATCGGGTCAGGTCGGGTCGGTTAATAAGTTGGAAGACCCAAATTAGACCCATATAATAATTGAATTGGGATCCGACTTGAGATGTGGAACGGGTCCAAGTTTGGAAGTCAACCCAGCCCCATGGATCCTCCAGATTGGGTCTAAGCGGGGTTAGGTTGAGTTGGGTCACAAGTCAACCCGACTTATTTGCAGCCTTAATTAGGAGTATGGGTCATATTGCAACAAGTTGAAATAATATGAAAAATGCAGCGCTGATGTTATAGTAATTAGGCATGCAGGAGGTGTTTGCAAATTCATACAAGATACAGGGAGTTATTACTTAAACCTTTTTTTTATAGAAATGGACAGGGATAAAAAAGTAATTCGAGGGGATAACTTTCCTTTCCTCCATAATGTAATTCTATTGCACAAAATTATTGGAATTGAATTAACCTTCCAAACTAATGAAATAAAATTATACCTTTGACCATCTATTTATCCTCTTCGATGGTATAAACCCATTATCCCGCCTTTCTTGGGTGCAGATATCCTCAAGTTATTCTACATCCAAATAGGGTCTACTTAGGGGCGTGCAATAAACTAACCAAACTGTGAATCTGATTCGATCCGGTCTCTTCGGTTCGGTTTATATCGGTTTTTTTCTAAATTCAATTTGGTGTCGCTTTGAGAAAGTCTCGAATCAAAAAAAAAAAAAAGTTTGATTTCGGTTTGAGTTTTTAGAAAAATTCAGACCGTCTCGACACAGGTCATATGTATATATAAATATATACATTCAAACCAAATCGATTTGACCCGATCTATATATATATATCCCATTCAATCCGATCTATATGTGTATATATATGCATATATATTCAATATTTTAAATTTTTTATATATTTAGATTTAGTTCAATTCATTAGTCTAGCCAATTGAATATCAGTCCTATATAAAATAAAATTTTTATGTTTAGATTTAATTCAGTACATATAGCCCAACTTATTAAATATCAATCGAATAAATCAAACCGGAAGAAGCTAATTTTTTTAGCTCGATGTGAACTGACTTTTTTAAATAGGTCGATCTGATTTCAAACCGAGAACGTCCAGTCGAGTCCCTTCTGTTGTCATTCCATATATATATATATATATATATATATATATATATATATATATATATATATATATATATATATATATATATATATATATAGCGAGCATGGCAGAAGTGTGCTCTATGGTATTATCCAAGTCCCTAAGAATTTGGTAAAGATGTCACTTAGGAGTGTGGAAGATGTCCTAGCTACCAAATCCTTCTGCAAATTTGGAAACCATCTAAAATCTAAAATACAAGATGATGTGAGTCTAAGATGGTCGCACAGACCTATTCAACAAATACATGATTCTTTTGCGACTCTAACCAGCTTTAAGAAAGCATATTTAGCTCTAATTTCAATATCTCGGGACCTACAACCATTTCGCCATTGGGGCCGATAGTTCATGATATTTGTAGACTTATGGAGGAGTGCAGCTCCTACCAGGCTACGCATATATACAGGGAGGCAAATGGTGATGCCGACTGGGTAGCCTCGTTTGTGGCTCATCACTCAGGAGGCTTTGTATGGGTGGACCACACATCTTTGCCAATGGGTATTTTGTTTTCTAATTTTGTTGGCCGCATTCATACTCGTCGACTATGAGCCGCCGTTGTACTAAAAAAATAAATAAATAAATCGAGATTAGCCTCTTGGTGACAAAAAGCCCCAGTTGTAGGGAAAGCAACCGGCACAGTGTGATAGCAATTTCGTAGCAAAGGAACACTGCGATGTAAATTAAGATAGCAGACCACAATGGCGGGAAACAAAATCCAATGTGTGGGGCTCAAAATAGCTCGGGTTAAAGAAAAACCTAGACTGCAATCGGCTCAAGTATTCTTGATTGGACTAAACCTCCGTGGAAATAACCCAGACTGCAAACGGGTTAAAGAAAAACCCAGACTGCTCGTCATCCTCGATTAGCATTCCTTCAAGATAAATTCCGCCCAACTTGACCTGTCATAGAAATATCCATTTGAACCCAAGAAAAAACTCACTGAGAATGGACGACCATATAGTTGATCAGACAAATAAGCTAGACCTAACCCAAAGCAACCTGCCCTCTAATTGAATAAGATATGTACCCAAAAAAAGACATTATCCCGAGAAGCACCGTTTTCCTATGGCTATTCTTAGAACTTTTCATCTGTTTCCAATTGAATAAGATCTGAACTTTTTGTCAAATTATAAAAGTATCCAATCAAACCTGGTCACCCTCCCCTCCTCTCTGCTCTCCATCATGTGCGATTTTTTTCATCACGGACACTCTTTTCATCAGGGACGACTTTCTCCATCACGGACGACTCTCTCAATCATGAAACATCGATGCATTGCCCAAAGTCTCTTTTCAATTTTCCATCGCCCTCTGGCTCTGCTGGTAGCTATAAGCCTCTAAATTTCTAATCTAATATGTATGATGGACTGCTTGACCGGCCTTTCCATAACTTCTATTTTTTTTTATTTTTATTTTTGTGTGTATGTGTGTGTGATGATAAGGTAGGCAAAAAAAGCCGCCGACCATTAATGATAAGGGAGGAATCTTCAAAGTTCTTTACCCCAAAATAAAACATGAGTAAGCACAAAAAGGAAGAGGAAAAAGATGAGGAATCTTCAAAGTTCTTTATCTCAAAACAAAACATGAGTTATCACAGAAAAGGAAAGGAAAAAGATGTGGGTGTCATCAATTCTAATCTAATAGACGATGGCCTACCTGACTTTTTTTTTCTTTCTAATTTAATAGAGTGTGAAATTTGGTTAATTGTTTTTCTGCTTGACTTTTCCATGACCACAAGATAATTAGGGAGTTTTTTTTTTTTGTGATCATATGGAAGGCAAAAGAAGCCATCTGACCATTAGTGTTAAGAAAGGAATCTTGAAAGTTCTTTACACCAAAACAAAACATGAGTAATCACAGAAAAGGAGAGAAACAAGATGAGGAATCTTCAAAGCTCTTTATCCCAAAACAAAACATGAGCAATCACAGAAAGGGAGAGGAAAAAGATGTGAATGTCATCAATTCTAATTTAATAGGAGATGGCCTGCTTGACCTTTTTTTTTTTAATATAATAGTGTCTGAAATTTGGCTAATTGTTCTTCTCTTTGACTTTTCCATCACCACATGATAATTAGGGAGGGATTTTTTTTGTGATGATAAGGGAGGCAAAAGAAGCCACCCGACCATTAATGATAAGGGAGGAATCTTCAAAATTATTTACACCAAAACAAAACTTGAGTAATCATAGAAAAGGAGAGGAAAAAGATGTGGTTGTTACTAATTGGTCTCTATCCCTTAAGAGTCCAAGAGAAGAAGAAGCCATTAATGACAACAAACTTTGCAACAGACTGATCTTGGCTAGTTTTCATGTCATCTAGCAATACTTAAACAACATTTTTGAAAAAAACCTGAACAACAAACCAACTAATATGAACTGATTTTGACTCATTCTTCTTCTTCTTCGGAATAACGGAGGAAGTGAGACACATCCCCCCAAATTTATTAATCAAAATGGTATGCATGATTTTTGACTTATTATCGAAAAAAAATAATATAGACTATGTTATTGACTGGAACTCCATCCTGCGAGAATTGTAGGTTTATATCGGTTTTTTCTAAATTCAGTTTGGTGTCACTTTGAAAAAGTTTTAAATCAAAAAGAAAAATTAGTTTGATTTTGATTTGAGTTTTCAAAAAAATTCAAACCGACTCGACCTAGGTATATATAAATATATACATTCAAACCAAATCAATTTGATCCGACCTATATATATATATATAGAAACCGATGCCATTCAATCTGATCCATATGTGTATATATGCATATATATTCAATTTTTTAAATTTTTTATATGTTCAGATTTAGTTCAGTTCATTAGTCTAGCCTATTGAATACCAGTTCTATATAAAATTAAGTTTTCATGTTTAGATTTAACTCAGTTCATATAGCCCAACTTATTAAATATCAACCAGATAAATCAAACCGAGAGAAGCTAAAATTTTCAGCTAGGTGTGAACTGGCTTTTTTAAATAGGTCGATTTGGTTTCAACAATAATTCTAAACCGGTCCAATCCAAACCATGCACACATTTGGATCTAATTAAAAAAATAATAATTAGGGGTCACCATCAGATTCTTGCAATCGTTACATCATTAAAAAAAAAAAAAAATCTGCGGGTCAACTCTCCTACAAATTCTTTCTTTTTGGCGACTTGCGTATTTTTGTCTGGGACGGTAAGTACCGAGAACGTCCAGTCTGAGTCCCTTCTCTTGTCGTTCCATATATACATATATAAACCAGTCGGAAAAGTTTTAATTTAGCGAGCGTGGCAGAAGTGTGCTCTATGGTATGAAAGCTCACTTAGAAAATTTTATCTAGCATCTACCAAAAAAAAAAAAAAAAAGAAACTTGTATCCAGCAGCCACTTCGAGTAACCATCTAGTGTCCCACTTTGTAACGACCCCGACGGTGCATGGCATCTATTCAACGCCGCCATGGAGAAATCTTGAATCCTGTCATCTAAACCAGTTACTTAAGAACATAATAAATAAAGACCAGGGCACGGCCTCCACCATTTCCTTAGCCCATACTACTCGTTCATGTTATTTTCCAATGGAGTTGGGGAACCACCGGAGCGTGGGGCTTCCAGCGCCAGAAGCATACGATCCAGTCTCCGGCATTCGAGCGATGACATGCACGTCGTCGCCTTCGGCGCCATGTTAGCTCTCGCGTCTTCCTACCTTGCGAGCAACCGTGGCCAGGAGTTGGTGGACGCCCTGGCCTTCTCCACCATCGGCTTATTTTCCTCGGCGCTGGCAGTCCACACTTTCCCGCATCGGTTTGCTGCCGTCGCCATGGCCTTGGAGGGTATCGCTGTTTTCTTTGCAGCATCAACTACCTTTGCTTCACTTGCCGGAGTTATCATGCACGTCCGGTATCGGTGGACTGTGTATATCCTGTGCGCCGCACGCTTGATCCCTTTGGTTCAAGACCCATGCATGCCGGAGCTTGGCCTGTGCGTTTCGAGCGATGGTTCCCGTGAGACCACCAGCTGAGGCCTCCTGTGAGCAGCATTGGTACCTAAGGATGCGACGATGGATGGATGGAGACTATGGAGTAATGGCCGGTGTTGCACCATGCACGATGGCCTCGTGGGGACAGCTGCGAAACATGGTGGAATTTCTCCTACCTAGGTTTCTATTGATTATTAAGCACTGATTTTACTTTACTTTATTACGTAATATAGATATATATATGATGAGATATATGATGAACCTGAGATCTCTGACCTCTTCTTTTCTCGCTTCTTTTTTCTGCCCTCTTCAAGAAACCATCCTTGCCCTAAGGTCTCCCTGATCTCAAGTTGCTCTCGGCTTCTAGCAATGCTGCGATCTAGGAGGTTTCAAGGATGGCCTCTCCTTCCATGATCATTTACACCCTCGTCACCGTGATGTAGATCACTCACTAGCCCCTAAATAGAAGAGCTAAGCCAGTAGCCTTTGTACCTTACTTCCAAGTGTCTTAATTAGCTCATCTAATCTTTATCTCGAGGCTTCTCCCATGCTAATCCAGTGACTGAACAGGGCTTATGTCAAGATATTCTTGCGTCAATTTAGAATCAAATATTCAGACAACTTTAATTTGATCCTTGATCTCAAGAGAAACAATACTAGAATCAAATATTCAGACAACTCTAACTAGATCCCCCAACTCATTCTTCCAGAAGGAGACATAATAGAGAATCCACCATGTTTCGGACTAGCTGGTCCTTCGGGATGCCGTTTAGTTCGGCTAGGATGCAGGAAAGCCAGATCCTCTACGGTGCGCGTTTTGCACAACAAAAGATCGCGCGTGCATGTTTGGGAGGCCAATCGGTGGCCTATCTTAGAAATGAGTGGTTGTCGCTCATCTCTCAAACCATGTCATAAATTTTCACCACAACAATATGATGGATGATAGTTGTCCATGACATGGACGGTGTGTTGCCTATCCAAATATGCACCATAGAGGATCCATGCTCAGCTCAACATAAGAGACAGCAAGAATTAAGATGATGCCATTCTACTATTTCTTGACAGTTTTGGCCTTATAACTCTAGTAAAATCGCCATGCTGATCAAGCGGTAGATGCTTCATGCATGACCTTCGATGTCAAGTACAACATTGAAAATTACACCTTGAAACGAAATGGTCCTTATATATATCCAAGACTATAAATTTCTGTGCAATGCAAGAAAAATAGGATAACCATTTTAGTTCCATTACATTAGAAAACCATAAAATGGGTTCAGAATGAAATCTTAACTCGGAGCAAACCATACTGCCGGGACTTGCACCAAAGCCCAACCTCTCAAACCAGAGGTGGCAGGTTGCGAGCAGCCTAGCTAGGTATATATATACCAGTATCATACTTCCATTCTTGAACAAATTGGCTCACTAAAGACATGTATCAGCACTATCCATTCTTAAATAAATTGGCTCACTACACACTATGTATCAACTCTATCAATCCAAGTCATGTGTCTGATGCTATGCAGGGGGAAAAGATATGGAAGCCAGCTTGCAGTTGACAAACGCACCTTAACCCAACAGACCCTCAAGCAAAGATATCCAATTCATCAAAGCAAAGAACAACTCCAAGAACCACAAGACCTAGTCAAAACGAATCCATGGTCTATAAAACTTAGTCAAACATGATATAAAAACTCAAAGCACACTACTATTATAACTATAAAACCATGAAAAAGTGTGCTTCCGCCTCCTTCATTTCTCTTCCACACTCGCTTTTAGTGCGGTTTCATCATGGCTCATTATTTCTTTTTTTTCCCTCAAATTTTATGAGAGAAAAGAAGGGAGACCCTGGGTTTAGATTTTTCAGACACATCATCATCTGATTAAGAATCAAAACTGAAATCTTTGATCACCAAGTAGAGGGGTGTAGGCTATACTAATCAAGTCTCCATTTTTCGCCTCCTTATTACTCTTACATATCCACGATAGGCCGACAAAACGAAAACATATTACCCATATACAGGCTACAAACTTATAAGAAAGTTATATTAAAAAAATAGTATTTTCTTAATTACAATATAGCTATCGCACGTCTGCATGCGCGTGTAATGCTTCAAAACTTTTTTATGTGCATAACCCTTTCTTTCCTTCCTCTTTCTTGCCCACGCATTACCATGTTCTTCAGGGAATCATGAGCATGCATTGTTGTCTTACGTATGATTAAGAAGGAGGGGTGCCATGAAGACACTGGAGACATGAGTTTGCTGCACTTCTATATGGAGAGATCAAGCTCTGGTTCGAGTGCAGCTCCCTCCCGTGCCCACCTTGAGCGCTGAACGAACCCTCTGTTTCCCCTTCGGCAGAATTTGCGAAACAAGTAAGTTAAAGGCAATGAAGGCAACATGATGCTTAAGCTTGGAACCAATCCTATCTTGTAAGTGAGAGCCACCAACGCAAGCACGGCACACGGTAGGAACACAATCACGCCACCCATAATTTTTCTAGATGAACATTTCCACAGAAACAGAGCCACAGCCAAGGTGAGCAAAACGACTGGTGCACACACGGCAAGCAGAAGAGCAGAATTGGAATTACGTGCAATGAAAATGGCCCTACCATCTTTCCACATACCAGTGCCTTGCAGGGTCAGGTGAGTGGCCAGTGCAAGGACCATGAACAAGATCACCACCACCAGAATGTACCATCGAGGGCATGATCCATGGATACCTAAACCACGGCATGGTGTGGACCTTGCAGTACTAGAAACTTTGCCGAGGTATGACATGAACTTGAGCTCCTGTTGTGATGCAATAATATGATGAAAGTGGTGGTCTTGCGTTGCTACTACTACGAAGTACGACCTCTCCATCTTCTCATATGACGAGGACGAGTAGTACGACTCCATGCTTCTATTGAGCAATGAGACCTACGTTACCCAAGATTACACACACATATATATATATAGTGGGAAAAATTTGTAACCTTGTGGGGTAGTCTTGGAGAAGAACGTAGGTCGGTTGACCGGAACAGAGTGGATCGATCACCAACATATGCATGCTTGACAGCAAGGATGTGTTGGTGTTCTCAAAGAAGACAGCGAGGATGTGTTAGAAGTCTTCTTCCACACTAATGCATTTGAATGTAACAGAAATCAAATTAATGCTTCATGAAGTAATTGATGAACGAAATTATCCTGGTCGTCCATAGGCAATATCCATGGGCTCTTGGATCAGATTACAGCAAGAACAATCAGATTTTTAATTCAATCAGATGGTCTTGGGCATGCATACTAATTAATAATATTCTTCAAAATATTGAAGAATCCCTCACCCCACAATATTTCCATCTGGGTAATTTACTATAATATGGTGGGTCCTCCCTATCCCTCCTCAATAATAATTTTTTAAAAAAACTTGTTATTGTTTTCTTAGCCATACGATTCTCCTAACCATTATTTGGACATGAACTAATTAATCAAGGACTCCCTAATTTTAGGTCGCTTACAAACAAATTTATTCACAAAATGTTCATGACTATTTAACAAAATTTTACTACAGAAAAATTCGAAATTGCCGACATATATATGCCGACGCTAGATAGAAACATCGGTAATTTAGCTCTTGCGTCAAAATTTGCCGACGCTTTTTAGTAGTGTCGTCAGGAATTAAACTAAGATGACGCTTATAAACATCGTCGGAAACAAATATTAAGACGACGCTTATAAGTATCGTGGGAAGCCAAGGATTGGTTTAAGACGACTGTTATAAGTGTCGTCAGAAGAAAATGAGCCAGATTAAGACGACGCTTATAAGCCAGCCTGCTCCGATCTACTGCCTTCGTTGCAGATATTAGCTAGCCTTCATCCACGATAAGTCCAGAATATTCCTTTTATTTAGATTTTGACTTAAATTTTATTCTAAACATATTTAAAGCTTCGGATTGTTATATAATAGCAATTTTCCAAATTATATGCATAAGAAATGGGAAAACATGAAATAGGACCCAAGGAGTCTGGCAGTTGACTGAAATAGGAGGAAAGCCAGATAAGAATAACCACAAGAAAAAAGAAATGCATCGACAAAAAAATGATATGTGGATAAAGTTGAACATTATAACCTTGCATCGATAACTTCCAGTAGTCTACGCTGAAATTTTGTAAACTGGACAGCTCATGCATCGATAGCTCCCTCAGTGCTGGCTTTGGTCAATTAAGTAAACTGGACAGCTCATGCGATGTTCGACGCCTTCTCGTTTTCTACCTCATGTCCTTCGATCTCACAACCTGGTTCTCTACCAAGTCCCAGGAAGACTGGACGTCGGTTGACTCAGTCGAAAAAAAAAAATTACTCCCCGGTGCTGGCACTTTTATTCCCCTTTGGAGCTTGTTGCCCAAGGAGACAATCCAGGAGGGGGGGGGAGGGGGGGGGGGTGAATTGGGTTTTAAGTAATAATTGCAATAAAAAAACTTAATTAGTAACTAATTAACACTTATTGCAAGCAAATTAATTAGATTACTAGTTGTAGTGAATGAAGGGGATGGAAGAGACAATGAACCAATTACAAACACAAGAGGTTTTATAGTGGTTCGGAGCTAACCCTTGCTCCTACGTCCACTCCCCAAGCTTCACTTGGGAGTTCTCTATAATTCCTTGGATTACAGCCGGTTGTTTTACAAGTTCACAACCCAACTTGTTGTTTTCACGAGATCACAACGAACTCGGTCGGTTTTCACAGGCTCACCGACTAGAACCACCCGATTGTTTTTTCGGGATCACAATCGAACCCTACACCGTTGGTTTTAACTTCAGCTCACCAACCAACCTTAACACCCTTGATTCAATCCCTGATTGAATCAAGTAAGAGAAACAGTTTGGAAAGAGTACAGGGAAAGCTTCTTAAAAAGCAAATATGAACAATATGAATAAAGTAGAAGAGGAAGAAGGGGCTTCTCGAACTCTGAGACTCCTCTTTGAGTGTGCTGAAGATTTGCTATCAGAAGGAAAGCCTTGAATGCGAAGGAAAGAGTTTGTTGGATGGAGTTCAATGCACTTCTTCCTTCTTTCTCTTGTATTTACTCTTGAGAGCCTTTGGTAGGTGGAAAACCCTTTTTGTTTGAATGGAATAGCTCTCTTGGTGTCTACTACTGTTTACTGTGGCTATTTATGCAGTCCTTTTTGAAATATAGCCGTTAGACACAGATTTGTAGCCGTTCTGTACAGTCTGCACATCCTGACAGTATGTCCGTTCAGATCGGAGTCGACTCGCGCGATCTGGAGTCGACTCGCCTGTTGCAGGAATCCACTCATGCTTTACTAGAGACGACTCGGCAACTGTTCAGGATTTGAATTAAAGTGCTGTCCCGACCTGGAGTCGATTCGGACCAAACCTGGAGTCGACTCGCCAATGTCTGGAGTTGACTCGGCACTTTTGGAGATGGCTCGTTCTCAGGGTTTCAGAGATCTTTCTTTCGGATTTACTCCCTCGAGTCGACTCGGATTCTCTTGGAGTCGACCGGCTCTCAGAGCCTGATATCCCGATCCTCTGTCTGTTGACCTGAGCTGTCTCGGAGTCGACTCGCACTTTGTTGGAGTCGACTCGGCTCTCAGAGACCGAAAAAATGTTCCTCTGTGTTTTGAGTTGAATTGCTTCGGAGTCGACTCGTACTTTGTTGGAGTCGACTCGGCTCTCAGAGCCCGAAGTTGGTTCTCTGACTTTTAGTCTTGCTTTCCTCTGAGAGTCGACTCTTGCTTGTTTAGGAGTCGACTCCCCAAACGTTGGAGTCGACTCGAATTCTTCTGGAGTCGACTCGGTTACAGGGTCCAGAAACCACTTCTCTGTCTTTCTGTCTGTTACTCCTTGGAGTTGACTCGGAACTGTCGGGAGTCGACTTGGTAAGCATCGGAGTCGACTCGAAACCGTTGGAGTCGACTCGGTGACAGGGTCTGAGATTCTTCTTTCTGTCATGCTGTCTGTTCTCATTTGGAGTCGACTCGCAGTGTGCCGGAGTCCACTCGAGCCTGTGCCAGAACATCTGAAACACTTGAAGTCGATTCGTAATCCTCCGGAGTCGACTCGAGTTTCAGCTTTGACTTAAGCTGATTTCCACATGCACTCAAAAGAAGATTCTCATAATTTTTGCGTGAGATACTAGATTGAATTCATTAGTATAACACAAAATATACTCAAATGCTTTGGTCTCATCAAAATCAAATTGGGGTATTATCAATCACTCCACAGAGCTCATTCCCATAAATTTCTTTGTACCTTTATATATATATATATATATATGTATGCATGTATGTATGTATGTATGTATGTATATGTATGGCATTATCAAGAAATTATTTCTAAAAATACTACATCAGTTTTAGGCATTGCCGATGCTTTTAATGTATATATATATTGTACAACGGCGGCTCATACACTACGAGTGCGGATGCGGCCAACAAAATCAGAAAATAGAACACTAGGTAATGGCCCTGGTACAGACCTACTGCCCATCCAGATAAAACCATCGGAGTGGTAGGCCATATAGGAGGCCATCCAATCGACCATTCTGTTAGCATCCCTGAATACGTGTGAAGCCGTATGGGAGTCACACTCTTCCAGCAACTTTGGAATCTCATGAATCAGCAATCGGTCCTGTACGTCTCCGCCTCTGGATCCACTCAACCACTATAGCCAAATCACCTTCAAAAATAATACGGTCGTTTTTAATGTATATGCCGACGTTTATAAATATTAGTAATTATATTTCCAACATTTTCTACTATGTTAATAACATACGTGCCAAAAATTAAATTAGCAGCACTTTTAGTTGCCGACGCTTCGTCGCTTGTTGGTCACTATTTTTCAACGCTTGAAAAGTGTTAGCACCGGTGAGCAATTTTTTTTTTTCTCGACTCAGTCAACCTACGTCAAGTCTTGCGTGGGACTTGGGGGAGCACCGGATTGTTGGATCAAATGACATAAGGTAGAAAACAAGAAGGCATCGAACATCGCATGAGCTGTCCAGTTAACTTAATTCGCTGAAGCCAGCACTGAGGGGGCTGTCGGATTTTTGGGAGAAATTATATTTTATGAGATCTACCATTGTGAGCCGTACATACGGTCAATCATAGCCGTTTGTTTTTATAAAGCCTATTTATCAAATGCTTATCTTGATGCAGTACTACAGGGACGAACCGCCGTGTAGGACGGTATTGCCATTCCAGTGCGACGCATGATGGAGTCAACGGAGAGCCTTCCACTTTGGAGAGTCTACCACTTTGTTCTGTGGGAGTCGCCATCGGGCTGTCTTCACTCGTCCAGCAATGAAAGTCATAACATGTGTCTCGAAGATCTATTTGGTGCCTTTTTTTTTTTAATAAAAATATAATTTTTTGATATAGAAAATATGTTTGATTGTTTTATTTCTATTTTATTATTTAAACAACTTCAATTATTTTTAAAAAAAATTAAGACGAAAATTTTTTATTTTTATATTTTTTTTTAAGTTGGTTTTTATCCTTTGCCTTTTGACATTTCTTCTTTCCTCAAATCTCACTCTCGGCCTATCGCTCCCATACAACCACACTGGCTCTTTGATTGATACCGAGCTATCTTTTTGCTTGATGCTGAACTATTTCTCATCTCCAGCTATCTCGTCGGCCCTATCCCAACTTCCTTTTTGCTTCTCTCTCAACCCAACGTCAAGCTCTTACTTGTTCCCAGCAACGTCGTTGGCCCTATCCCTTGTATATCTTCCTTTTCGGACAAACCACACATATTTTTTATTATCAAAGATCTTAAAAAAAGAACTAAAATTTCTATTTCTATTTTTTTGAGAAAAATTATGACATTGCAAAATGTAGCCTTAGATATTTTTTTTTCCTTTTTTTTTCTTTCCATTTGATGAATTTTACAATTGAAATTACTTATGGTTTACAAATAAGGCATGGATGCTTGCTCGGCAAAGAATACAAGTGCTGCAAAGATCTAGCCACTCAGACCAAATCAAAGAGCAAAATCTGCTCTATATTTGGGGCATATGGTTGATAATTTTTCCTTAGTTGAGGCACGAGTATGTAAGATTTGTGAGCTTGCTTCTATAGTCTATGTATAGAAACGAGATTTATCGTCACAACTAAGAAATGACGAGATAATAAATTGGATGGCCATTAGGCTCATTGGGCGAGCACTACCACTCAAAAAACCCACAAGTAACCTACAAGAACCTAATAAAACATTATTTAAAAAGACCACATGGAATTTTCTTTTTGAGGGTCTGTTTGGATTATTCCGTGTAATTCATTAGGATTTCCGAAAACACAGACCAGGTGAAGGCCCATTTCACAGTATTTACGTTAATTTTTTCAGAGTAGGCCGGCCTGAATTCTATAGAAATTTAAAAAAGCAATGATCTCACCTGGCCTTTTGTTTCATCCTATAGAAATGGATTGAAAGAGGTTCAATTGATATGGGCTAGATCAGGCTTCATACCCTATAATATTAGATATAATATGTGCACATAGTTTAGAAGATATGTGTTGGAAGAGTTAGATCCGATCTCAGAATTTTCGGACCAAGTATGCATGAATATCAAAACAGGCTTTTAGGCTTAGAAACTTCCGACGAAACAGGCAAGGATTTCAGCATGGAGGGCATAAAGACCAAGAACTGAACAAAAATAGGTAACCCCAAAGCCTAATGCAGGAGTGTTCATAAGCTCTCGGAAATAGGGGCGTCGATCGAGACCCAGAACCCACTAACATGATCTGAAACGGCTTATAAAATATAAATCAATAATCTATTGGGTTGGATTTGGATCCGAAAATTAGACCAAAAATCATATTTGGTTGAGTTTAGGTTTAAGAAGATTCGTACCGGCAACCCAATATCCGACTTTATTATTACATATAGATACCTGTAAGCACACATATATTGGACATGTATGTTCATATATAATACTGATTTTTCTTTTTATTCATAGCAAGAAAAATAATCAAATAAAGTATTAAAATTATAAGCAGGTTTTTAACCAAATTTTATGACATGCACGGCTATAGCTAATAGTTGTTACTAACAAATTAGTCTTCTAATAATATATTTTCTGTAATTTAACGTTTATGTTAAGCTCGATTATTGTAAGATTTTCTCATCTTTTTTTTTTTAGTTACATGGATGCTGAAATAATTTAAAAAATAAATATAATCTTTTTGATATATATTTTTTATATTTTTTTACATTAATATCTTTTGTCTTGCTTCTCAATTCATTATTTAGTACTTTTGATGCATTAAACAAATTTTTTAAAAGTTAAAAAAAAGGAAAAAAAATGTTCAATATTTAATTTATACTTGAATCCCAACCCAATACCCAATCTTTTTTTGAGTTTAATGCTAGGTACAGGCACAGAGTTTTACTTGGATTGGAATCTGACATATATTTTGGGTTTGGGTATCAATATAGGCAAACCCAACCACTGATGCTCAGGAAAGAAATCATTTGGTTTTGTAAGATTTCAACAAAAATAATTAAATGGGATCACATAATGGCCGCACAATCAAGCATCAAAAAATGCTGTCACTGGATACATAATATCAAGCCTTCAAACACCTGAAAAGTTCTGCTGCTAAAACTATGGCAATCAGAATTTGCGATAAATGCCGACTTTGCAAACGCAGAAGATGCAGGCCAATATAATTCATTAACTATCGGAGTCTATCAAAAATTAAAGTCCAAAGTGCATAGAACTCTCATCACAAAAGGCTGGTGAAAGGTTCAAAGGAGCCATTATGAAAATTACTCGAACGAAGATGTAAAAAAACCTGACTTTGCTTCAGATGCTATGACAGAATCCATCCATCCATAGAAATAAAGTTATGAACGCAAGCACGTCCAAAAACAAAGATTTGAGAAATGCATCCAGCCTGACCCCTCTGCATGAAGAAGTTGGTGTGGGGCGCCTTGTAGGTGGTCTTGAGCTTCCTGGTAGGGGGGGCTTACTCTCCTAAAGGCGAGAGGGATCCAATCTTGGAGTCATGGAAATGCTTGGTGTTCTCGCGCTTGCAGAGCTTAGCAGGGATGGTGGCTGTCTTGATGATCCGGATGCAGTGGTACCTCAAGCGACGACGTGAAGCCATCTTGTTGCACATCTGATCCATAGCGCTCACCATTCAGTGCGGTATCCCTGTATTCCTTGTACATATTATGGTAGCCTGTCCTACTCTGGTACCTCAGCCAGATGCCATGGTTCTTGAACTTGATTGGCTTCCTCTCAAAAATCTGTGTCGCATGATATTACAACCATGTCAGTTTTGCGATATCAGACACCAAGAGAAGTTTCAGAGTTTCATCTTCTTATTCGGTGAAAAGTTTGGATAGAAATATGGATGCAGATGAGCAGAAGCTACTGACTGAATATGATTGGGATATGCTAAAGATGTGCTGAAGAAAGAAACAAGAACATACTTGCCCCTGGTTCTCAGAGACAGCATACAAATGGATGCAGGGAACAATGTGAAAGAGAAAATCAGAAACCGATGCCAGCAACATGTTTTGGGTTCCGTCATAGCACAAAAATGGCTGGGAAGAAAGGAAAGCAGAAAATAGAAGGCTCAATAAATACAAAGAGCAGGTATCAAGAAATTGGCCCTTCTTTAGATGGTCAAGACTCTGCTACCTATCATGAAAGTGCTCAAAGTTACACACAACAAGCAAATAATAGAGATCCATTCCGCCTGCCAATGTTATGAGATAGTTCTAGCCAAAGACATATCACTTCACTTTGAAATTCACAGCCAGAAGATTGATCCTTAAACTACCTAATGCCTCAGGTAGGCATTGATGTGTCTACATTTTGAGTGATAACTGGACATAACTGAAGGGCGAGGCATTGAATAAATTAAGCCCGAGTAGGGCAAAAGTATAGGCACATGTCCGCCCATCAACGACTCAGCTTCCATCAGCCAAGCAGCCAATAATGGCTGACGTCCAAAGGGCCTGAAAAGCCAACTGAACAGCCCCATTCAGGTTGATAAAGCACCAAGTTAGTAACTTTAGTAATATCATTGGATCATACATATCTGTAACAGGACAAATGCACTTTGCATTTCCAATCCAATGAGTAAGATGTCTTTCCACTTTCATATTTCTGAAAAATTCATATTATCAAATCAAGTCCCAAAAAGAGGTTTTGCCATAACCATTATTTTAGGCCAAGAAGCCATTAGAAATCCTTTGAATAACATTATGAGGTAAAAGATATAAACCAATCAGAGTTTTCTTTGAGAAATTTCCCTCAAGGCGCATCACCAATGTTCAACAGAATATTGCAACTGTCTGTTTCTGTCCTCAATGATTCATCCTCCATGTGCACTTACAATTTTGAAGATTGATTAAGTGCTAGATTGTGGAATTTTTATTTTCATAAGCATATTTTGAAATTAATAACTGCAGCATGTCTAAAAATTTGTAGTTTGGTTGTTCCGAAAAAAAGTAATAACAAGGATATCGATAGAGCGTGAGGAAAAGATCATGAACTTTGAAAAATCAACTAAAAGTAAGAACTTCTAACTCAATATATCAGAGAAGTTCTCAATTTCCAAAATATAATCAAACATCGAACCTAAAACAAACCATAACTTATTTAAAAAACATGGAATATCACAAAATATTTTGATCATGTAGCATATCCAAAATCAACTTACATGATATCTTTTTTTACTTTTTTTTGGAAAAAAAAAAGGAAACTGTTGAATCCAAATATAAGATTCTTTGATTTTGTAATGAATCACAAAGCAATGAGCTTAATGACTTGTAGTTCACTTGGATGAATTTTATGGATGAGCACTACAGTCATAATGGAAGAGTTGGAATCTAGTAAGAGCTTTGTAAAAGGTTTACCCAGACTGCTCTAGATCACAGTTCTTACAATCTTGAACATGGATTACAGTGTCAGTCAGCACAATTGATGTGGCCTTGAGAATGTCACGTTATTTCCTTACCAGGATGGCACCAGCCTTGCACCAGCTGCAAAGCTTGGCATACCACAATTCCAGTTCATGTTAAGCTTCTTGGACACTAGAACAGCACAGCAAAGTACAATTTCTACCATAGAAGTGCCCGGTCGGCATGCACGAATACTCTATACCTCAATCTTTGACCTTGAGTTGCAAAGTAAATGATTGGGGATTAAAACCTTCTGACTATGGAAGGACAATTTTAACTTCTAATCACATAGCCTGCTAATATGTAAATGTGTCTTTTGGTTGATTGCTCGAATGAAATAGTTTCAAATCTTTTGAATGCCAAGGCCACGAATTTATGCTTTGAAGTTCTAATCTAATAAGTAAGAACCTAGTTTCAAGGAACTTCAAAGATTAAAAACCATAGGAGATTGCTAAGTTTTAAACGTTGATGCCTGAAGATGTCGTTGAAACAAGCATCGCGTATGTAAGTATGTAAACATTGATAAATGGTAAAACTAGGAAGAATAGGCACAAGAAACAGAGATTTTTGGAGAGGCTCGCAATTGTGTTAAAGATCAAGAAATTGCAAAACAGTTTACATCAACTCCTTTTTAAGACCCTAAAGACCTAAACTTCATCTAGTTCATCGATGCATCAACAAAGATCATTCTAACCTTAAAAGGGTCTTATAAGGAAAGAAATAGAGATAAGCATTCATGTCTCTAGCGTCATTTCATCCCTTTTAGGCTACAATACCTTGGTCAAACAAGCCAAACTAGCACACATCTAACACCTCCAAAAGATGCAACTCACCATGTCGCTACAAATTCATATATGATGTAAAAACAGGCTCTCGCATCTCAAGTTATGGACTCAAACAGTTAATTCTACAATCATAATCGAAATACTAAGAACACAAATGAAAGCATTTGATTTATTATTTTTTTTAAGAGTCAAAATGGCACAAAACCCGGCGTCCAGCACTGGGGTCTTATCTTCAAGCATTGGTCGAGTTTCAGATGGATCAGGTAGAGAGTAAATAAGGGTCAACTCAACCCATTTGCACCTTTTAATAGGTAGAAAAAAAAAAGGTAAAGTTTTCCAAGGAAATAAATAATGCAGGTGGTTGGAATGGGAATAACAGGAACTAATAAATAGGAACTGAAAGCAGGAAATTATTAAATAGGAATTGTAAGCTTTGGATATGCATTCCATTGTTGCTAACCTTATACTTGAAAAAATCAGGGTCATCCCAAGCCTTATCTCAACCTTCAACTCGAACCAAATAAAGCCTAACGGAGCAAACATAATTGCTTAAAGCGAACATAAATATCTAAGGAATGAAGGTTTACAGGGGGGAGTTGACAGCAGAAACATAGTGAGCCTCCATCAGAGGTACGTTAGAAGAAGAAGTGAGGTAAAAATAATATGGATATATGAACAAAAAGGAAGGAAACAATAATCTATACGTAAAGCATTTTTTTTTAAAAAAAAAAGCATCGATTTTTTTTTTTTTTTTTTTGCAAATTATACCATCTGCAATCATCAAGAGGGAATTAAATGATTTTACCTGATTTCACGAAAAATCGGAACATACGAGGTCATTTATCGACCAAAAACTGATCCATGAAGGACTTCCGGGTGGAAGCAGAGGTAATAAGCCTTCTAATTTGCAGCAAGAAAGGATTTTGCGGATTTGGGGAGCCACCATTGGGTCCAGAAACTAATGCCAAGCTGCGTTCAGTCCAAGACATGGTCGACTCATTTCGAGGTGAAGAAAGACGAAGCAAAGGGCACGGAGGAGGCTTGAACTCCAGCCTTTAGGACCAAACTCTCCGCAAGGGAGGACGAATACGGACGAGAAGGTTTGATCTGGTTTCCTTACCCTGAAATCGCCCATCCAATTCGGCGAGGAGAACCGCCCCCGCGAATCGGAGCTCCCTTTTTTTTTTCTCCTTACCCTGAAATTTCCCAATTTTTTTCACTTAACCCCTATGATATTAGAGGAATCATGAAAACAAACGTTCCAACTTTTCAGGCATCGCGCTGGCCTTCTTACACCTAATTGGATTTTAATTTTTATCGAGCCGGATCTTGTCAAGCCATTAAGGGTCTAATTATACCTTAATAGGAATCTCTCGATTTATGATTGGAGGAGGGGAGCATAGAAAGGATGGTGCTAGGAAATATGGAACTAATTAAGGTGAGAGATGGAGCATAAGATAGCCACAAATAAGATGGCAAGTTGAGTAATTGATTAAGCATGACCTATGTCCTACTATTTATCTAACAATCAATATTCATGATCAATATTTGGGGCTCAAGGTCATTGAGGAGTCCATTATAGTAGTCTTTCATTAGCTTATGTTTCCATTTATTGTTCATGGACAGCATTGACATTGATAACATGTATGAAAAACAATTTTTATTAAAAAAATATAAAAAAAGCCAGTGGTTAAGGCTTATCGTACATCCCTCTTCCGTACCTGATTGGTGGGGGCGAATAAAGCCTTGAGAAAAGTGGCGATGCTAAACCTCTTCATGCAATTGTCATTTGAAGAATAATTTCAGTCAATTATTATAATAAATGCATAAAATTACGACCCTATTAGACTTAGATGGCTGCCCTCTATTGTTCTTTCTAGAAATATAACCATAACTAACCACATACCCCTTGCTTTCTTTGTAAGTATCTTGTCAACATTTTTTCTACTATGCGTACAATCAAATAAATAAGCCTTCATGACATATTTGCATAGACATTCATATTTGTCCATTCATAGATCATAAAAATTCTTGATAGTATAATTATTTTTGAAATTACTAATTTAGATTTCCTATTATTTTCTCATAATTGATGAATATGATGGTCATCTTTTGATCTCAATATGTAAATGCTCTAAAATATTATACTATATTATTGCATATTAAGGGTTTTGCTGCAAAAATCTAGAAAAAGAATAATTGAACATTTTACAAAAATACAAAAGTTAACAATTTTGTTAAAAAAATATGAAATATTAGATAAAATTTTAAAAGTAAATACATGAAACAGCTTGGTGCATCAAGCCTTTAACAAGTCATACGAAGGTGGAGACCATTTTATTGTGCAAGAATAGAATGTTTTTAAATGTACAAATGTTAGAAGGACTTTTTTATATTAAATACACAACTTGCTTTTTGCAAAATATATAAATTTTAAGAAGTGGTAGAGACCGCAACTAATCTTCTTGCATATTAAGTATTTTGTTGCAATTTTCTTATTAAATTACAAAAGTTTAAAGAACTTTTTTTTGTGAAAACCTAAAAGTTAGAGATTTTTCATGTAAAAATATGCTTTTTTTTTTGCAAAAAATATAAAAAGTTTAAGAAGCTGGTCAAAACTACTATGTTGTCGTATTATAAGAGTTTTGTTGCAATTTTTTAGAAGTAGGAAGGTGGAAAGGACTTTTCAAAAAAATTACAAAATGAGAAGGACTTTCTTACAATATATTAAAGTTAAAGAGTTATGTATAAAAATACAAATTTTATTTTTTAAAAAAATAAAAAATATCAATGAAAATTATAAAAGTACAAAATGGTGTTTCAAAAATAGTCAAAATACAAAAGCAGAAAGAACTTTTTGTAAAAATATAAAAGTTAGGACATATATACAACTAGAAACGTTAAATATCTTTAAAAATAAATGTAAAGTATTAAAATTTTAATATTTAATATTAAATATTTTTTTAAAGTTCAAAGGTTAAAAAATCTTTTCTGAAAATTGTGAAAATAGCAGCAGGGATTTATATATATAATTATAATGGGTAAGTATTTTTTACATAAAACAAAAAATAGGAAGTGTTTTTTTTTTCATAAAGCAAAAACTAGAAAGTTTTTTTGATTTTTCTGCATAAAACAGTAAATATATAAAAAAATTAAAGATCGCTTTTTCTGTAAAAGAAAAAATAGGAAGTTTTTTATAAACAAAATAAAAAAAATGCGGTGAGCGTGGATCGAACACGCGACCTTCAGATCTTCAGTCTGACGCTCTCCCAACTGAGCTATCCCCGCGTGCATGTTTGAGTAGAACTTTATTAGTATTATTTATCTTTAGTATTTCATTTTTATATTTTTTTTATGCTGCCGAATATCCGATCATATTTCCTTCATCATATCGTTTGCCTTGCTATTGATCTATATTTTCGTTGGTGTTTAGAAGATGAGGAGCTCCATTTAGAACCTAACAGTTATTGATGAAAGCTATGTATGATGAAGTGGAGTTGACGGTTCGTTTGATCAAGGTATGCTGCTTTTCTTTTATTGTTGTAACTTGTTACTAGACTTCTTCTGCACCATAATTTTATTTGCTTCCTCGATTCCATTTTCTTTCAAAATTTTGTTGCTTTAGAACTTCTGTGACCGTTCCTCCTATACTCTCTGTGTTCCTTCATTCTTTAATAAAAGCTGGTGATTAGGGCTAAGTTCGTCTCACTCTAATCTCCATTACAAACACCAAAAAAAAAAAAAAAAAAAAAAAATTCTATGACTGTTGCAAAGCGAAGATCTGGATGTTACAATATCCACAGTATACAAGATGACATCGACATGACGAACCCTAACACTAGTTGTCAAAAGATCAAAAATTTTACTACTGTGAATAGTTTAAAGCCCAACACAACCTCAAAACTTTTGAAATTTTAAATCTGATGTACTAGGGATATTTTCAGAATTTTCAAATTTTACTATCTTCATATAGACCTAGTTGTGCTGGTGACATCTCTTTGTTTACATCACCTGTTTCATTCTTCTGGCCTATCGCAGCTTACCATTTGCTGTCAGAAGTTTCAACTTGATGAGGATACAAACTCTTGGTACATTATGATTCTCAACTGAATCTTTGCTCTCTTGTGTGAGTCACAAGCCATGTTGTTTTATATTGTTGTGAAGGTGGTACTATGAGGATTCGTGCGTGCGTGTGTTTAATCCAACATCGATTATTTGCTAGGTAGATCTTGAGTACTTATACAGGATCAAGGAACTTAAATAATACTTTCTGACTAGTCATTTTGGATGAGATCTTAAGTTGTTACAATTGATATTAAAGCGGACCTTGCCCATAACCTATGTGGGGTAGGGGATACTGCAGCACAAATCCATTGCGGCTAACCACGGGCCGATCGTAGTCATTGCGATTAGATTTATATGGATTTGAACTCTTAGCCTGATGATGACGTCAGGACTTAAATGGAAAAAGTATATGAGGATTCGTATGGGCATATATTTAATCCCACATCGGTTATTTCCTGGATAGATCTTGGGTACTTATATAGAATCAAGAAATCCAAATAATACCTTCTAGCTAGCCATTTTGAATGAAGTTCTGTGTTGTTACAAGTATCTTCCAGCTATGGCAAACACCAAGTCGAATAATAGCTTTGATAGTTTTCAACTACCTACAAGTTGAAGAACCATGTCATGGACAGGTAAGCATAGATATATATCTTGTAGCACAACCTGATCTATGGATTCGAGCATCTAATTGGAATATAGTTTGCTAATTTTTTTCTTTTCCTTCATTCGCATATCATTGTGTACTGCACTATCATTATTATTTAACTTGCCACTATATGCAACCTTACATGTTCAGGCAGAAAACTAATGCTTAATAATTCTAAATTAAGTCATGTTATGGTACATGTCATGTGGCTACCAAATTGAGAGACTGGTTTCTCAAATCTTAATGGTCAAAGGAGTTAAGCTAGGGGTTCTGAATTCTGTGGGCGTTTTGAGCATTAAAGATATGAGTAGGCACGTTCTTATCAGACCAGTCTGACCTAATGGCTTGTTACAAGAAGGTGGTAGATTTTTTGAAGAAGCCTGTGGCTGGAGACCTCATTTCTGGGACCACCAGTTACCAGAAAAGTGTTAAGAAAGATGTCTCACTTAAAAAAAGCATGGTATTATTTTTTTCGCTTTTCTTTGAAAGATGTAGCTGATGCTTGCATCCCATTTCTCTAATGTTATGGTCATAAATCATTTACGCCATCCATCTAATAGGTTGCTGATTTACCTCATATTAATTAGTTCCAGTTGGTATCATTTGAGCAAAGTTCCAGTTGGTATCTTATGAAGAATTAAACAACACACCCATAAAAAAGAGTGGTTTGCATGTAATCCAAATGGTTGAAATGTGTAGGGGATATGTCAACATATACAATTACTGAGCTATGTCGCTCGTATACTTCTATTTATCTTTTTCTCTCTCTAGACGAATAGGATTAATAGGAATGAAGGATGGCCCAAATTGGGAGTTTCACGCTAGCAAGCTTGGCGATCTATATGATAGAGTAGAACTTTAGTTCTTCGATTGATTACGAATGTGTAGTTAATGATTTTCAGAACATTGAAGATTATGGGTTTGGTATTATGATTGGATTTAGACCCTCTGAATTAGTATTGATTTATTTAATGGATAATGAAATTGAATTTTTATTATCGTATTGTATTTGAAATGGATTTAGAAAACTAAAAGTAATGTTGGCTTCGTGTTATCGTGTGCTGTACTCCTTGGTAGCACGACCATGCTATGTTCTGGATCTGGGGGGTGACAATTATGATATCCGATGGGTGGTAAATTTGTGGGCGGAAGGGTGGACATTTTTTTTTGTCAATTAGTTTTGTGTATATCAAGGTAATAAGATATAACAACCAGTGTAATGGTGATGTCAATGCTTCATCTACCAGCTTTCCTATAAATGTCTATGCCCAACAAAGTCAATTGTTTTTTGAGGTGATGGAAATTGTTGAGGAACGAGATAAGAAGAGTTGAATGGCGTTTAAGCTTTACTTTAAGCTCAATGTGAGAGTGGACTTTGAGATGTTGACGGTGGGCTCTCTTTGTTCACCATGTCGAGCCCCCGCATTGAATTTGAGCTTCTGCGGTGCAGAATAGAGGCAGAAATTTTATAATAATTTATGATTAACTTGTAATTTAGTAATCTTTACATGTGAGAGGCCATGGTTCGACCACGGTTGCTTGGGAACGTCTCTCTTCATCCTAGAAAACATTTTGTGAGATCCGGTTGAGCAAATCAAATGCCTTTATATTCTTTTTTCTACAAGAAAGTGTTGTCAGCGCCCGCGCCGGAACCCACTCACACCGGCGCCGCCACCAACGTCGGACAAGCAAAGAGAGAAACGAACGGATAAGCACTCTCTCGCTCCCTCGACACCGGACTCAAGGATCACCACTTCGCTTCCGCTGTGAAGGGCAAAAGATTACCCATGGTATCAGTAGGGTAAAACACTTGAGCACCGCAACGGATTATCAAACCAAAGGAAGAAGAAGGAAGAAAATAGTAAAGCAAACACAAAAATGTAATGAGGTTCGGCTACAAGTAGCCTACGTCCTCCACCGCTCCAAATCTCAATTAGGATGAACTGATTACAGAGATAACACACACCCGAACGATCACAAGCGATCGATCTACAAGAGATTCACACAGAATTCCCTTTGCACAAGAAGTAGGATCTCAATCCTGTTCTTCTCTAGAACCCTAGCCTCACAAACAAGAGTCTCTCTCAAATATACGGCCAAATTCATTACCCTAGGGCTCTCATGAGTCCTATATATAGTCTCAAGACCTTCAGATGATCATAGCCGTCGAAACGCCAACAAAAGCACCAAAAGAAAACTCATCCGTATGATTTCCCGCGAGCTCGAGTCGACTCGACTGAAGTTCGAGTCGGCTCTGGCACGTCTGGACAACTTCCAGTATAACTGGCACGATCTCGGGTCGACTCGACTGTGGCTCGAGTCGACTCGACGATGCTTCGAGTCGACTCGACTGTAGCTCGAGTCGACTCTGACAGTCTAGACAGAAACATGTTTTTTTTTCGGCTTTTCTCCTCTCGGGTCGACTCGACGGGTCTCGAGTCGACTCGACTGTTCCCGAGTCGACTCGACTGTAGCTCGAGTCGACTCTGACAGTCCGCCAGACAGAACTATGCAGAATTAATTCTCCTTCAATTCTCTTCATCACCAATAGTCTCCACATACCCCAACAGAAAGATGCTCAGAAAAAAGTTAAGTATTCACCTCTAAAAAGAGAGAAAGAGAGAGAAGTTAAATAACATGGAACAATTATGAAACATTTTTCTGCTGGTTTTCCTTGCAGAGTTGCAGTTTTTTCTCATGATTTCTATGCGCTGACCTAATTTTCTTCATTTTCCTTTTGTATTATTTTTGTTTTTAGTATTTTTGTGGGGTACAGATTAACTCCCATCTTGTGGTTTGCTTCTTTCACCTGCTCGCTCAAGTCTGAGAAATGGTGTCATAATTAAAATAGGAGAATTTGTTCAACGAATAGTTTTGTTCTTTTCAACGAATGCGTGCGAGGAACGAACAGGGAAATCAATTCAATATTTTTCTTATAGAAAAATATTTCTGAAAAGTTTTACATCTAAATCAGTATACAAAAGATTCCTGCCACACTGGTAATACAACTCTTTCTCCTTTATCTCCTTTCATGGATATGAAAATCTTCTCTATCGTAAAGATATATAAAGATGGTTCCGTTCACCTATGAAACCTAATAGATGCTTTCAGTATTAATAGTTTTCTCAAAAATAAAAAATACTGTAGATATATATTGTTGAACAGAGTTGGACTCTCAAATAAGAATGGAAATGAACGACTGCTACAGTCGCTTGGTTGGAAGTATCTCATTTTGATTTCAATTACAGAAAAAAATGCAAACACCCCAAATCCTCAAAATTCAATTTTTATTTTTTTTAATATTTAAATATTATTTTAATTTCAATCACAAACCAAATATGCAGAAGTTATGATCACCTCAATACTTATTTTAATTCATTCTAATCCCGATACTAATTTTATTTTAATCCTGGATCAAATGCATCCTAAATAGATAGAAATATTTATAAGTATTCTAAAAAATAATAATTCAGAAAATTTTTATTTTTTTATATATTTAAAATATTATGTGCATAACTGCATACTATTTTTTTTTTTTTTGTTTTATATGTGCAATTAAAGTAATGGTAGTTTCCCCCCTTCCAATGAATAAAGGGCACAAGAAATCTTGCTTTGAAACATGATATACGGTAAAGACAAAGCACTGCATCAAGGATTCTGATGGGACACTCAATGACGCTTCCGCCCCTTCTCAAGCTGCCAATGTTGACTTTGGTGATGGTGACCTCGGGCTGCGTCGAGCCTCCACAATGGTGACCAAAGCCGGATTCTTTAGTGCAAATTAGGAACCTCTGACCCTAAACACAACTTAGACCTTAATTAACTAAAATAAAAGAATTAGATAAAATATTGGTGGAGTTTTTTTTTTCTTGCCCAATGGTACAAAATAATACATAAATAAATAAATACCTGGATTTCGGTCGAAGTTTGTGATTGAGGAGGAGGTAGTCGGTACCACAGAGGTGGTAGCACAATTGGAACGGGATTTTATTTCCAACATAGTGATCCAAATTCTAAATACGCGGACGTCGATTAAATGCGGAAACCGGATGCCGCCCGTCTGGTTTATCTGTTGGGAGCGCTACTGGTCCTCTGGTACTAAGGTAATACTGGAGTAATGTACTCATATGCGGGTTTGTCTGTGCTGGTGGGGAGGGTATGAGAAACTTTCTACCTGCATCGAACATTCTTTAGTGGAAGGGGCTCTGTGGGGGCTCCTACACAGGTGAGGTTAATCCCCCCTCCCTCCCTTTGCTAAAACTAAAAAAAAGGGAGGAGGTAGTCAGCCTATTAGGATTTAGCCCGGTACTAAAAGGAGTTCAGTTACCTGAACTCCGCAAAGGATATTCAGAATTTGATGCACCCTATCTCATACTAATGCATACACTTGGTTCAAGTGGGCATGATTTGGATCAAAAGGTGGAGATTTGGTCTCCTGCTCATCCTATGCGCCAAATCATACATGACTAATTCATGCAATATAGAGTTGGTGTATAAGGCTCTTCCGTTGGGGTGTAACAATACAGGACCTCATCTAAAATGGCTACCTGAAATGTATTCTTTAGATTTTTTGATTCTATATAAGTACCAAGATCTATCCAGCAAAAAATTGATTGGGACTAAACACATGGCCGCACGGCTGTTACATTGGGTCAAGTAAGGTTAAAAGAATTTGATCATGGTTAGCTTGGAAATTTTCTCATCTTTCTTGGTTCACACTGTGGACCTGAGACTGACCAGAACAGGATGGTCCCTGATAGTATTAAATAAGCACGCACTTGCCCTCCTATTTTTGCAACGGCCAATGCGTGTTTGATCGAGTATTCGACGTCTTTCATGACGTAGGATTTTGCTGTCTAATATGGAATCCTCCTCTTATTTTATTTCGTTGAATAATAAGATAATGTATCAGCTGAGGCTGAAAGGGAATTTATTTCACTTTAATTTGAAATGGAGTTGGAAAAGTTGTCATCTCTAATGCTGGCCGTGCCTTCTATGGAAGTCTATAAGCCTATTTTTGGCTGGCGTTTTGAATGCGACCTATTGAAATCAGACTCAAATGTTTCATTTCCACCAGCTGAAATATTTATTGAGGCAGAGCTATACATTTCCTGAACACTAGCCAATTTCCATAGTCCACACTTTAGAGGCACCCATTTCCGAAAACAAAGTGCTGATATGAGGCATGGTTTCTCCAAGACAATGTCAAAAATTAAGAAACAGCTAAATCTGTAAAACTTCAAGGCATTTCTTGGACATGGAGAGGTTGTTCACAAAAAAAATTCAGCATTTGTGTAATATCAATTAATCCACAAAAACTTTGGTTTTGCTTTGGATGCTTGATATATGATACAAGTATACATCAAGGTTATATCGCGCAATCTCAAACTTCCATCTATGTTGAGATTTTGCCATCGGTTAGCAAGGTGATCACCATATTTTTCGCTTATTTAATAAAATACATCAGCATGTGATATTTATTTACAAAAGATGCATTTTTATTATTCATCTCATATATGTGGGAGGGGAAATAGAGCTAAGGAGGAGCGTATTTATCATAAGAGAGATCACATCCATCAATTCTTCTTTTCAGGAGATCACAGCCGTTGGAGCTTCCATCCTATCCATTGCACCTGTACATCATAACATGGATTCATAGCATAATTACTGTGGTCCCCATATTTTGAACCAATCAAAATCCGCCCCCCTTCGCACCCTGATTCCTGCTCCCATCCATCTCAACCGCTGAAATCACGCATGATTATAATAAATACTTTAGCGTGATGCACCAACACTGAGCTGAATCTCTCCAGATTCCAACCTAGGGGAAACCCAAGTTCCATTGTCTCGCAGAAAATCCACATAATTTTTTTCCTGGGCGAGTCACTCACAACCAGTCTTGGTCATTTCATATACTCAGCCAATCAAAGAAGAGAGGCGGAAATCGGCATAGGTTAACTAAACACACAACGCTGCGAATTATACAGTCCCTCCATTACGATTGGAGCGGGGGCAGGAACCCTTGCCTGGTTTCTCCGCCCCCTTAGCCTATAAAACCGACCCCCCTAACCCTTTCTCCTCCGTATTCACTCCTCCCGCTTCCGATCCCTCCGACTCGATCTGTTCCCGAGTCCGATTCGAGCGAGATGTCGAGCCCGTCGTGCTCGGCGTCGGACCTGGCCCCGCTCCTCGGCGGCGCCGGCAACTCCTCCGCCGCCGCGGCGGCGCAGTACATCTGCTCGCAGTTCGATACGATGGCGCTCCAACTCACCGACGCCGCCTCCGCCATCGACACCACCTACCTCCTCTTCTCCGCCTACCTCGTCTTCTCGATGCAGCTCGGCTTCGCCATGCTCTGCGCTGGATCCGTCCGGGCTAAGAACACCATGAACATCATGCTCACCAACGTCCTCGACGCCGCCGCCGGCGCCCTCTTCTACTACCTCTTCGGCTTCGCCTTCGCCTTCGGGGCCCCGTCCAACGGTTTCATCGGCCGCCACTTCTTCGGCCTCAAGCGCATCCCCCAGCCGGGCTTCGACTACTCCTACTTCCTCTACCAGTGGGCCTTCGCCATCGCCGCCGCCGGGATCACCTCCGGCTCCATCGCGGAGCGTACCCAGTTCGTCGCCTACCTCATCTACTCCTCCTTCCTCACCGGCTTCGTCTACCCGGTCGTCTCCCACTGGTTCTGGTCCACCGACGGCTGGGCCTCCGCCTCCCGCCCAGTCGGCAATTCGCTCCTCTTCCGCTCCGGCGTCATCGACTTCGCCGGATCTGGCGTCGTGCACCTCGTCGGCGGCGTTGCCGGCCTCTGGGGTGCCTTCATCGAGGGCCCCCGCATCGGGCGCTTTGACCACGCCAGCCGATCCGTGGCCCTCCGCGGCCACTCCGCCACCCTCGTCGTCCTCGGCACCTTCCTCCTGTGGTTCGGCTGGTACGGCTTCAACCCGGGTTCCTTCATCACCATCGACAAGTCCTACGGCCCGATCGGGTCCATCCACGGGCAGTGGTCCGCCGTCGGCCGAACCGCCGTCACAACCACCCTGGCGGGCTGCACGGCGGCGCTCACCACCCTCTTCGGGAAGCGCCTCCAGACGGGGCACTGGAACGTGATCGACGTCTGCAACGGCCTCCTCGGCGGGTTCGCCGCGATCACCGCCGGGTGCTCCGTGGTGGAGCCCTGGGCGGCGGTGATCTGCGGCTTCGTGGCGGCGTGGGTGCTGATCGGCCTGAACAAGCTGGCGGCGAAGGTGAAGTTCGACGACCCCCTGGAGGCGACGCAGCTCCACGGCGGTTGCGGTGCGTGGGGGATCATCTTCACGGGGCTGTTCGCACGTGAGAAGTACGTGAACGAGGTGTACCCGGGGCGCCCGGGGAGGCCGTACGGGCTCTTCATGGGCGGAGGGGGGAGGCTCCTGGCGGCGCAAATCGTCCAGATCCTGGTGATCGCCGGCTGGGTCAGCTGCACGATGGGCCCGCTCTTCTACGCGCTGCACCGCATGGGCCTGCTCCGGATCTCGCCGGAGGACGAGATGGCCGGGATGGATCTCACGCGCCACGGGGGCTTCGCCTACATCTACCACGACGACGACGACTCCGGCACCGGCCATGATGCCGCCGGGGGCTTCATGCTCAAGTCCTCCAACGTACGGGTCGAGCCCAATGCCACCAATCCGGTCTAGCCATGTCGTAATCCATTTCCAGTTTTCTCTTTTTCTTTTCTTTTCTTGCTTGATATATTACAGTAGACTCTCACTCTCTTTGGAAGGCACCCCCTCGCCCCCCAAAAAAAATATAAAAAAAAATTGTAATAAATACAGGGGCATGGAGCTTGTTTGGTCAACGTGATGGGTGGGTTGGTGGCAATTGGGTAATGGTGCTTTTCATTTTATTTTCTTCTCATGTAGTGGGCTATAATTATTAGAATTATCTGCGTGTTTGCATAGAAAAAAAATGGTATGGAGGGGATGACAAGTGGATCGTGATAAATTGATCATGGTGATGATGAATGATGATCTTGTCTTTTGTCTTTCCGGTTGCTTTCATATGCTCTTTATCCTTTATGGACTTTGATGTGTTTTGATGCCGATTGGATTATGACTTTACACCACTCTCTGTATCTCATTTCTCTTTTTAAATTTGGTTATTAGAATCAAGTTCGGTGCTCAACAAAATGATAGATGGATTCAGAATTTTTTTTAAAAAAAATTAATTTCTTGGTTCAAGATCTAAAAGTTAGCAGAAATAGAGAATCAATTGATTTAATGGCGAATATATATAATAAATATGATAAGAGGAGGAGAGATTTTAAGTTTTAATGAAGGGAAAAGAGAGAGAGAGAGTAACGATAGAGCGGAAGTAATAAGAAGGCACGTGTTTTGTGCGTCCAAAATGAGCATCCAAGGAAAAGGAGCGACTTTTAGAATCTCTTTTGAACCATCAAGCATAGTAGAGGAGGAGGAGGAGGGGAGAGATCTGTTCGTGGATCAATTCTGGAAGGCGGAAGGGAAGGGTTGACCGGGGTTGGATTCTTCAAAGATTGCGGGCTGTGATAGTGTGATGTCCTTCTCTCTCTCTCTCAACGACTCACGTACTAGGAACTTGGAATGGCCCCACCATCAGGTAATAAGTGGATCTGAAAAGCTTTTTTTATTTAAACTCATCTTTACCATTAATTTAAATTTCCCTATATGACCTCATTCGTGTTGATCTAAGTTTTCTATATATATATATATATATATATATATATATATATATTGATTTCGCTGCTCCACGGCATCTTTAAATAAATACTACTCATGACAATCAGCAATAATACCCATGAGGTCTTCCAATATTTTGATTTACTATGATCAGCTACATAGAAAATCATCCAATTTTCTGCTTTACGAAACCTAATATATTGCCCTATTAAATTTCCTCAAAATATGCTTCACATAAATAAATCAATGCTGTATTTAATCCTCGAGATATCTATCAACAATGGATGATTAGATTTTTGATTATGAATTTCCAAAGTGATTCAAAAGGTGACTGTTCTCGGACCCGCAGACTTTAATTCATCCAATGGGACTCTTATATGGAATCACCTCCACAAATCTATTATTCTTCACACTGTCATTGGAGCTCATTTTTAAAACAATTAGATACTCTTTTCATACTTTGCATCAATACCATACAGAATTTAGAAGAATTTCCACTTGATTCCGCTCAAAATCCAATCTGCATCTATACCCAAAATCCAAAAAGGAAATTCGGGAAAACAGTTCTCATGGCAATAGCGTTCAAGCCGTACAGATTTTAAACTGAATTAAAACTAAGATTTCGTTACCTACACGGACGGCAACAAACGAGGAAGAAAACAAATGGAGAACATTCTATTCGCGATCTCGGTTTCAAAATCTGGTTCGACGTCAGTCAATCTAGCGTTGTTCCGAACGGCTCTTTCTTTGCGGCCTGCGGCGACTAACGAGAAGTCTTCTGGCCTGACTTTCCTGACGGCTGTCGAGTGCCAACCATACCGATATCTCTGACAAGATAAGGAAGCGTGAGCCTTTGAAAATCTCGGCCAATAAATATTGAAGGAATTGAGGTTTACAAGATCTTCGATTAATATAACAAACACAAGCTGACCTCCATGTTTAACAGATGATTTGCTTAACTAATAACTAAAATATTAATTTTAAATATTGAAAAATAAAAAAATATAAATATTTTTTTAATGAACACCTTCTAAATATTTAAATTTGCGTGAATACCCTCTTAAATTTATATTTATTTCTGTACCTCATAAAACACTATTTTTGCAGAAATGCCCATATTTTAGTCATTTTAATTTGAAACCGTTAAAAAATTAATGGTGTTAGATGACGTAGGTACATATGCAAAAATAAAAATACAAAAAGAGAAATAGCAAAATAAGTGTTTCACGAGGATACATATGTAAATATTAATTTTGGATGGATATTCATACAAAATACGATATTTAGGAGGGCATTTATACAAAAGACCTTATTTTTTTATGCCGTAGCCACTGACATATTGTATTATATCAATGTGATTTTTCCTTTTACATTGCATGATATTTGGATTTACATGAAAAATTATTACTTTAAGACGAGCGATGACAATGAATGCACTTCCTTATCTTAGAAATGCCCACATATCTTTTTATATAATTATAAAAACAAAAAATGTAATGGTAAGCACTAATTCAAAAGTTCTTCGGATCTAAATCCGAAGTAGTCTCGTAGAAGCCCGGATGGAGCCACGAAGATAAGAGATATCAAATAGTAATATTCAAAGCTAAAGCCACCGCCGACGGTCAAACAGTCGTCATGTAAAGAAGAAGTCTAATGAGTACTACCCTCCCAATGTGTTTTCTTCTAAATTTTTGTTTAATGGATACTACCCTCCCAGTGGCCGTCCACACCAATCCATCTGTCATGAGCTTGTGGGGTAGTAGGATGGTAAGGATCCTCTCAACCAGCTAGAACCTGAAGGCCCCTCTAATCATCTCCTCATTCTACCTGCTCTTGCCAGAAATAACAAGGTCACTGACGGAGAGCTCTACCAACCTTGCCAAATCAACCACCATCGGTAATCAGCTCAACGAATATTCGACCATCCATCTATTTTTCAGAACCGTCTCCAAACAGCCTAACTAATCTATGCCCAAACTGTCGGTGTGTCAGTGTATGCGGTCTTGGTTACTTCATGTTATTCTTCGATACCGACACCAAAGCCGCCAACGACGGTCAAACAGTCGTCACGTAAAGGAGAAGTTTAATGAGTAATGGAGGGCAATATTGGCTCAATGCGTTCCCTTCTAAATTTTTGTTGTTTTGCAGTGCATGAGACCTTTAGACACGCACTTCTCGTCCATTAGCGGATGATACGTTTCTTCGTACTTTCTACGAGCCAGTTGACAAGCCAACCTAATCATCATCTTCTGGTGATTCCTACAATGATGCAGGATTGAAAACCATTGTCACAATGACCATACCACTTTCCAAAAGGCATGCCACTGCACCAAAATGGGCACGCGTGATTTATATTTCTTCTTTCTTTAGGAAGATGATGTTGTTTATAAGCACTGTCTTGAGCTATTACACCCTAAAAGGTGTCGCATGAACTTTTTATTATATAAATCGATGAATGGCACTTCTATCTTTATCTTCTGCACTTTCTCGTGTTTCTGTAAAAAAAAAGGCAAGGATTAAACTAAGCTATGTGTATATATTATAGATAAAGTATTTATAAATGTGTTTAGGATATATAGGTGAAAATTGATTATTAAATTTTTTTTAAGAGAAAAAGGAGATCTATCCATTCTATAATTACCTAGATCAAAGCAGCCGGTTATATTCATAACAACATGTGAGTGAAGGATTTTAAAATCTACAGTGCATTAGAAAATATATTGGGTAAAAGTAGGTAAAAAAATAAATATTATTGAGTGAGAAAAATGGAAGGAGATCCATCCGCAATATGTTATCTACTGCTAGTACTTAGGATGTACTATCCAATATTCAAACCTAGAATATATGGTTGCTAGGTAAAGAGTCATGACTATTTAAGACAGGTCCCAGCTCATGACTACACAACATGAGAGCCATAATACACCCTGGACTCCATCAAATGCCTTGAGCTTTGCATATCAAGAGAATTTTTGCATGGATCTTACCAGAATCATCTATACAAATGCGTACATGTGAAGCACCTCTCCACTTTGAGAATATTTGGTTGCTTGACTAGAAATAATATGAGTAAAAAACTGAATAAGTTCAAGGCATCATCGCCTTTATAATTAGGAGTCCCACAAATCCCTGATTTGGCAGCTCAAAGGAGCATTAATGCTAACTTGCTGCTAATTTCATGCTAAAAGAAAGGTGACAGAAGGAAATTTTTGAAATGAGTTTCAGATGAAAGAGAAAGTAAGCCTCCATTTCAAAATGTATGCTTTTACAAATGTAGGATTCTGGAGTTTGTTTAGGTAACATATAATTGATCGAGTTGAAATCAGGCATATTCTGAGATCTGAGACAACGTTGCCATCAAATTATTCATATGGCTAAACCGATCCAAGAAGTTAAACAAAAGAGTTCAAGCTTCTCATAAGAAGAGAGGTGATATAAGAATTATCAACATGATAGCACAGTTAAAGACAGTAAAATTTAGAGATTCATGACATATCATGTCACAGAAAAGGAAGGGTGGGGTAGAGATTAAATTAAAGGATCATAAAAGGGAGAAATAGTCTCAATGGAAGTGCTAAGATTGACAAATTCTAGAGACAGCTTCCACATCCCAAATTATGTTGATACTCCATCAACAAGTACATTTTTGTTATTGCCGCATATAAGAGGCTACAGCACAGTGCCGCCTTAATACCTGACCTATTTTGTACCGATGACCCTTCCAAAACCAGCTCCTTCAAAAACAGACCCTGCCAAAACCAGCAACAGATATCAGCTGTATCAGCCTTTTGAATGCTATGAACTGAATCTCTAAAATTTCAACCAGGAATGTTAAAGATGGCAAGGATTGTCTGGTTTGTGGCCCTAGCACCAAAAATGTTAACATCGTTTTGAATTGCTGCAGAGTCAATAGGGTTGAGCAACCCAAAATGCACTCATCAAAACATCCTAAATAACCAGATATAAAACTGCAAAATAATCAATAACTTATGGAATGATCAATAGATCTTAATAAGATTGTACCTGCAAGTGTTCACCATTGTTACTTGTGATCAGATTTATTCTGGAGATTGTCTGGTTCGTTGCCAAGCACAATGATTACTCATGTACTTTTGGATTTACACACAGACAAAACTTCATTGGATTAAAGGTCTCAGGACTCATTGCATACGCCTTGCTTCATATACTTATCAAAAGATATTCAATGGTAAAGCGGAAAAATGTAAAGCTGATGATTTCTAGAGGAAAATTTCGATGATTAACATATCTAGAGGTGTTCAAATCGGTTCCTCCGTCTTGTTTGTACACCAGAGCACTATAATATGAAGATTGCAAGCAAAAGAAGGTAGAAGGCCCATAACACTTCAAGAAGGCATTTAATATTAGCAGATAAATGTTCTGAAAAAACATATTAGCAGATAAATAAATCACCTGGTGCGTAAATTTTAGTGGCTTCTAATTTCCACAAAGAAACTCAAAAGGCCTTTGTCGCCTTTCCCAATTTCAGATCCAGATGTGCTTATCAGACTGATGCCCTACAAGAAAACATAAGTTAACATTGCATATTTCACTGTCTACTTTGTTATTGCTATAACATACATACAGGATTTCAGAAGTTAGTTATTCCAGCACTTATTTCAATTGCTTCTGTAATTATTATTGTGAGGAAGGGATGAGAAGGAAAGCATTATAAATAAAGTGCACAACAGCGAAAGAATATAGTACACTTTATAATTGCCAACCAGCTACGGTGTGTGAAAGCTACTACAGAAGTTATGAGACACGAGTGCTTTCAAAATATGTCATGTGGCAAGCTGGAAAGAACAAGTAGATGTCTCCCCTGGCCAAAGACTGACCCTACAAAAACCACAAAATGTGATATCGCTTAATCCTGCAGCTCCCATGTAGATGATTATTTTTAGAGAAGTAGTTTGATTCATAATACAAGTTTGATTCATAATACAAGATGTGACGGAACAAAACCATTCCATTGCTGCGCTTCAGTTTACATCTCAGAAGAAATTGGTTTATGTCCTTTCAGGAAAAACAACTGTATCTGGCTTATTCATTGTGTAGACGCTGCCCATACTTCATGACCAAGTAAAACCTAAACCTAGCAAAGGCTCTAAAATCACATGTTTTAACAACAAATGCACATTTCTCATGGAAGTAAAAGATGCTGCATCAACAAACACTTAAGGGTCAACTTGATATTGAATTTCCTGTCCCTTATATGAATATAGAGAAGCTGGGTTCCAGAAAAGATTGCATAAGCACATACAAATTGCAAATTAAGTATTATAACAACAAGACGTTTTCTTAGTAGGGAAAATAGATAGAGTTACATTTAAACAAAAATTCATCTAATTCATCCACTGCAAGTTCAAGACCCAAACCCTGAGGGCTAGTAACAAAGCTACAGGATAAAACATCAAATTGCTACTATTTGGCAATATTGAAATTTGACAATGAGACACCACAGATTAGTATGAGCACAGTAATCTAATTGATAACCCCACTTTCTTCAAATTAATCTCAGATGTTAACAAGCATGAAGGTAGTATTTTATTCTGACACATTTGGAAAAATACTTATGATTTTCATCTATGAACTTACATCATGCGTGGAAGATCATTAATGAAAGTAACCAAATATTTAAATTAGATGTAACAGGATATTCCAAGGGTTCCAAGCATTAGAACAGGCTGCAAATGATTTAGCTATTGCATTCGTCCTCTAGATGAGAAAATAAGACTCCATTATGCTCATTCATTCAAGTTCTTTATAACATAATATCGAAACTTCTGAAGCAGTCACAGTGCCATTTCATGCAGAAAGCACCATTCTGCAATGCAGTTCCTGAAATTTCCTTCTGTAGGAAATACAGCCCAGCAAGGTAATGAATTGCCTGCTTCAAAGCTTCTTCTTCCTTTTTTACTTATTTCTTCTTTCAAACTGAAGTATGAAAATTGGAAATCCAATGTTGTCCTTGCAGACAACACAAAAAATGAGTATGTAGATACATTCTATATGCAAGTATGATTTTATGCATGTCCTAATGTGTGTGTGTATGTGTATATTCACTCTGATGCCATTAACAAGTATGAGGCAGCTATAGAAGACATCTATAGAACAGTAGTTCTATCACTCTCGTCATTGGTCTACAGGTAGCTATACTATTGTGGCTGTATCAGGAAACTTCTAACCAAGCTTATCTAGAGAACGAGGTGATTCTGATTCGCCCACTAGATGACAGATCAAAGGATTGAATATGAGATTAAATGGAGCTGATAAATGAGTGTCTTACAATATTGGACATTTAATTACTTGTTTGGTATATTTTATACCAATGATTTTCAAGGTGTTGATAGCTTCAGCTAGTCCAGAAAAAAAAATGTATCATCAAAAAGCAAACTACTCTCATCACTGAATTGTTCTTCTATCTGATGATGTTAGGGAGTGTCCATCACTCAATTAACAGAAGTTGGTGAACAACCCATCGAGAAGGTACCTGTAAGGCAACTGGAGATATAGATCACAAAATTGTAACTTGAGCTGATACCAAGCAGTTAAATCTGGTTCTACAAGGTCCTGACTTTAGGCACTGAAGAAAAATACATTGATCCAATATTTTCACATCTCCTCATGCTTCCATCAATCCAACCAACAATTCTAGGACCTTATAAATCTCCTCGGCTTCAGGATGGAGCTTATCACCAGAATAAAACCGGTGAACTTTGCTATCCACCTCAATCCAACTGCATCCAGGCAACTTCTTCCCTCCCCACTCCTTCAACATCTTCCTGACATTCCCCACCTCTCCCCATTTACCACATTCACTGTATAAGTTTGCCAACATAACACCATAATCAACATTATTCGGGTCTATCTCCAGCAGCTTCCTAACTGCCAATTCTGCTAACTCTGTATTCCCATAAACTCGACAGCCATTGAGCAAGGATCCCCACACAACTTCATCAGGCTCGATTCTCATCCCCCTCAAAATCTCCATTGCATCTTCAAATCTTCCAGCCCTACAAAGGAGGTCAATGACACACCCATAATGCTCGATCTGGGGTTCAATCTGGTAGTCCTGGCTCATGGACTTGAAATAAGCGAGTCCTTCATCGACCAATCCCCCATGGGTACAAGCATTCAAAAGCCCCACAAATGTGACCTCATCGGGCTTGATGACCTCAAGCTCCATCTCCTTAAATGTCGCAATCGCACTCTCACAACGCCCATGAAGCGCAAGACAATTGATCATAGAATTCCATGCTGTCAAACTTTTGTCAGTCAACATACTGAAGATCCATCTCGCTTCCTTCAAGCTCCCGCATTTCCCATACATATCAATCAGTGCATTTGAGACAAAGGGACTATGACCCATATGGCTCTTGAAGATATACCCATGCACCCATTTCCCAAGCCGGAGCATTCCAAGGTGGCCACAAGCCGAGAGCAAGCACGACACAGTTGTCTGATTCGGCCGGGCGCCCTCCAAAACCATTCTCGCAAACAGCGAGACCGCCTCAGAGAAGAGCCCGTTCTGGGTGCACCCAGCTATCACCGCATTCCACGATGGCACATCCCTCTCAGGCATCTCCTCGAATAACGCAATGGCATTGCCGATCTTCCCAACCCGCCCGTACCCGGAAATCAAAGCGGTCCAAGAAACCACATTTCTCTCAGGCAATTCATCAAACAGAAGTCTTGCAGTGTAAAGATCCGAGAATCTAGAGTACGCATCGAGGAGAGAGGTCTGTACCACGGTGTAACCATCGAAACCGGTTTTCAGAATACGTGAATGCACCGATCTAACCAAACCAAGACTAGAGGAATCCGAGCAAGCTTTCAAGACATGGGGGTAGATGAATTCGTTGGGGCGAGAGCGGGCGCGGCGGAGCATGAGGTTGAATAGGTGGAGGGCGGAGGCGGAGGCGGAGGCGGAGGCGGAGTCGGAATGGGAGGAGTAGGCGGTGAGCATAGCGGTGTAAAGGTAGACGTTGGGGAGTTGGAGGCTGTCGAAGATGAGACGGGCGTAGCGGAGGTCGGCGAGGACGAGGGCGCAGAAGCGGACGAGCTTGAAGGAGTAGAATTGAGTCTGGCCATGGCCGGTGGCGATGAGGAAGGCTTGGAGTTGCTTGAGATGATTGAGATTGGCGCATTTGTCCAGGAGGGACAGGATGTGCTTGTTGAAGGTAGGCCGAGGGTCGGGGTTGGAGGGCATCAATATCAGCTAAGCGGGTGGCCGACCGCCCGCATAGATATTCTGCTGACGTTTATAATGAAGTGATCTACCTATTCTTACCCCGGCAAAAAGAAAAAAAAAAAAAAACCCTGTTACCTTTTTAAAAAGTATTATAATACAATATTAAGATAATCATATGATATATTTATGTAAATAGAAACATGTTATTGCAGAATTTTTTTGGATTTATTCGAACACGAGAAATGGAATCAACCAGAGATCGTATGGTTGCCCCTAATTACTTTAGATTAGAAATATTAATCTCCACCTTCTATCCTATATCCATTTCATCTCTTGATCTGATTCTAACTTGAATGGAACAAAAAGAAACAAGAAAAAATCCCTCTGTTCAGCTGACCAGGCGGATAGAGGTACAGAACGATGAATTGCATACTTGGGCGCTAGTGAAGGTCCAAGCAGAATCAGTCAGCAAAAGCGGTCGATAGACGGGTCCCCTTTCTTGAGCTGCAAGCCTGCAACCAAAGCCATCCTCACCTCACCCCCTCCAGCCCCCAAAGCAGCCCAAAGTCGTAAGAAGTGATACCATCCAAGGAGAAGCACCGTCATTGATCACTTAATTCTATTAAAGCTAAATATGTTGAATAATTTTTTAGTTATCTGTTGTCCTATTCTTTGGGTATTAGTTGGCTACGTGTCTTTAAGCTTCCTAGTTATCAGGATTACATGTTATATTGTTTTTTAGTGGCTAAGTGGTTTCTAAGTAGTTGCTAGGTGGTTTCTAAGTAGTTGCTAAGTGGTTGCTAATTTCTAGCTTAATTTAGTTGTTGTTTTTAACCCATTTTGTAAGGTCGTTTTCTTTCTCTTGAAGAATATGAACAGATGAATTTTCTCTTTCAATTGGCTTGAGTTTACATTCCTTTAGTTTGTTTCACTTGTAAATCTGTTTATGCCCAGCAAGTGTTAGCTTTAATTCCTCAAAGAATATTCACCTTAAAGCTTCTGTTCAACTCTGTTTTTCTACATTTGGTATCAGAGCAGGTTCATTGAGGGGACCAAACGCAGCAGCTAATGGCGTCTGAAACCTTTGTGCAGCCAGCAATTCCTCGCTTTGATGGTCACTATGATCATTGGAGCATGCTGATGGAGAATTTCTTGAGGTCCAAAGAGTATTGGGATGTGGTTGAGTCTGGAGTAGCAGAACCAACTGCTAGGATGTCAGAAGCTCAGAAGGCAGAGTTGGAGGCTTTAAAATTGAAGGATCTCAAAGCAAAAAATTATCTTTTTCAGGCAATTGATCGGACAATCTTGGAGACTATTCTTTGCAAAGATACCTCCAAGCAAATTTGGGATTCAATGAAGAAAAAGTACCAGGGAACCACAAAAACAAAGAGGCAGCAGCTTCAAGCACTTCGTTCGGAGTTTGAAATACTTCGAATGAAAGAGGGTGAGACTGTTACTGACTATTTCTCTAGGACAATGGCAATTGTCAACAAATTGAGGACCCATGGTGATAAGACACAAGATGTTACTGTTGTTGAGAAGATACTGCGTTCAATGACACCAAAATATAATTTTGTTGTCTGTGCTATTGAGGAGGCAAATGATCTTGATGAAATGTCACTTGAAGAACTTGAAAGTTCCTTGCTGGTACATGAAAGGAAGCTGAATCGACAAGAGCAGAATGAGCAAGCTTTAAAGGCCACAATCGGCACCTCTTCTTCATTTTCAAATAGATCAAACAGAGGAAGAGGCAGAGGTAGAGGAAGAAATCAGCAAACTCAGTTTTTTGAAGGAAGAGGAAGGGGGCGTGGCAGATTTCAGATTTCCTATAGACCAAAGTCAGCAGACAAGTCCAAAGTTGAGTGCTTTCGGTGCCACAAGTATGGGCATTATCAATCTGAATGTCGAGCTAATTTGCCTAACAATGAAGGAGAAAAATCAAATTTTGCAGAAACTGAGGAGGAAATATCCTTGCTGATGGTATGTCATGCTGGAGAAGGGTCAAATAAGAACCTGTGGTATTTAGACACTGGTTGCAGCAATCATATGTGTGGAGACAAGGCAGCTTTCTCCACCTTGGATGATTCTTTCAGAGATAATGTGAAGTTCGGAGACAATTCTAAAGTCTCGGTCATGGGAAAAGGACAGGTGATCATTCAAATGAAGGGTAATGCCTCTCAAAAAATTTCTAATGTCCTTTATGTTCCAGAATTGAAGACCAATCTGCTAAGCATTGGTCAATTGCAAGAGAAGGGTTATGAGATTATCATCAAAGATGGAGTGTGCCGGATTCAAGATTCCAAATTGGGCTTAATTGCTCAAGTTAAAATGACAGCTAACAGAATGTTTCCTCTGCATCTAAATTGTGCTAGTCAGTCATGTTTCTCAGCAAAGACAAATGATGTGGCTTGGCTGTGGCATTCTCGCTATGGTCATCTAAACTTTGGTGGTCTCAAGCAACTTCAACAAAAGAACATGGTGACTGGTCTGCCTAATTTTGAAAGTCCCTCAATTGTTTGTGAAGAATGTGTTATTAGCAAGCAACACCGTGATCCATTTCCAAAGGGGAGTTCAACCAGAGCAAGGAGGCTATTGGAGATTGTACACTCTGATATTTGTGGACCAATTAATCCAGTTTCCAATGGAGGTAAACGCTATTTCATTACTTTCATTGATGATTTTAGTAGAAAAACATGGGTGTACTTCTTACAACAAAAGTCTGAAGCTTTAATGGCTTTTAAAAGCTTTAAAGTAATTGTTGAGAAGGAAGCAGGGAGTCAAATACAGGTGCTGCGTACTGATTGTGGAGGAGAATATAACTCACAAGAATTTGCAAATTTCTGTGAGACACATGGAATCAAGAGGCAATTGACAGCAGCCTATACGCCCCAACAGAATGGTGTTTGTGAGAGGAAGAATCGCACTATCTTAAATATGGTGCGGAGCCTTTTGAAGAAAAGCAACATTCCCAAGAATTTTTGGCCTGAAGCAGTCAACTGGAGCATTCATATTCTGAACAGAAGTCCAACTTTTGCTGTTCAAAATATGACACCTGAGGAAGCATGGAGCGGAAGAAAACCAGGTGTGGATTATTTTAAGATTTTTGGTTGTATTGCTTATGCTCACATTCCAGATGAGAAGAGGAAGAAGTTAGATGATAAGGGAGAAAAGTCTATCTTTCTTGGTGTTAGCAATCATTCCAAAGCATACAAGCTGTTCAATCCAAACACCAAGAAAATCATCATCAGTCGGGATGTGATTTTTGATGAAGGAAAATTCTGGGAATGGGATGAAGGCAAAGCTGAACAGAAGATACAAGTTGTTTGCTATGGGGAAATTGAAGAGGAAAAACAGCAGCAACCTAGGGAGAATGAGCAGCAAACACTAGGGAGTCAGAGCATCATTCCAGTAGCTCCAGCAACTCCACAAGCTCCAGAAGCTGAATTAAATGAAGGACAGCAGTCTCAACGTGTCAGAAGAAGACCAGCATGGATGATTGATTATGAAGTACCTGGAATTGAACAATCTGATGAGGAAGAACTGACATATTTTGCTCTATTTTCCGACTGTGATCCTACAGTTTTTGAAGAGGCTACCAAAGAATCCAAATGGCAGAAGGCAATGGATGAAGAAATTGCAGCTATTGAAAGAAACAATACTTGGGAGTTAACTGAACTTCCAAAAGGGAAGAAGGCTATTGGAGTAAAATGGGTCTACAAGACAAAGTTGAAGGAGAATGGTGAGATTGACAAATACAAAGCTCGTCTAGTTGCCAAAGGTTACAAGCAAGAATTTGGTATCGATTATAAAGAAGTTTATGCACCGGTTGCAAGGCATGATACGATTCGCTTGGTAATTGCTTTGGCAGCACAGAATTCATGGCCACTCTATCAACTGGACGTTAAATCAGCCTTCTTGCATGGAGACTTGGATGAGGAGGTATTTATTCATCAACCCCCTGGTTATGTTAAGGCTGGAAATGAGCATAAAGTGTATAAATTAAAAAGGGCATTGTATGGACTAAAACAAGCCCCACGAGCTTGGTATAGTCGTATTGAATCTTATTTTCTGAAGGAAGGTTTTGAAAAATGTCCTTATGAACATACACTTTTCATAAAATCAGAAGGTGGGAAGATGCTTATTGTCTGTTTGTATGTAGATGATTTAATCTACACTGGAAATGATATGGTTATGTTTGATAAGTTTAAAAAGTCTATGATGGCTGAATTTGAGATGTCAGATCTTGGATTGATGCATTATTATCTTGGAATAGAGGTGAATCAATCTGCTACAGGCATTTTTATTTCACAGAAAAAGTATGTTCAAGACATTTTGGACAGGTTTAGAATGAAGAATTGCAATCCTGTCAGCACACCAATTGATGCAGGAATGAAGCTTGTTAGAAATCCTGAAGGGAAGAAAGTCAACAGCACTTTGTACAAGCAAATAGTGGGAAGCTTGATGTATTTAACTGCTACAAGGCCAGATATCATGCATGCTGTGAGCCTTATCAGTAGATACATGGAGAGTCCAAAGGAAATGCATCTTCTGGCAGCAAAAAGAATTCTCAGGTACTTGAAAGGTACAGCTGAGTATGGTTTATTTTATAAGAATGGAAAAAAGTCAGAGATGTTTGGCTTCACAGATAGTGATTTTGCAAGGGATCTTGATGACAGAAAGAGCACATCTGGTTATGTTTTTATGATGGGAACAGCAGCTGTTTCATGGTCATCAAGAAAGCAATCGATTGTGACTTTATCAACAACTGAAGCTGAATTTGTAGCAGCAACTTCATGTGCTTGCCAAGCAATATGGTTGCAAAGAATTCTTGAAGAATGTCATTTCAAGCAAGAGGGACCACTTATTATTTTCTGTGACAACAGCTCAACAATTAAGATGTCCAAGAATCCAGTTTTTCATGGAAGATGCAAGCATATAGATGTGAGGAATTATTTCTTGAGGGACCTTGTGAAAGAAGGGGTCATTGATCTTGTCTACTGCAGAAGTGAAGACCAGATTGCTGATATTTTTACCAAACCTCTCAAGTTGTCAACATTTCAGAAACAAAGGAAGTTGCTCGGTGTTTGTATGTTGGAGAAGTTATTAAACTGAACTTTGATATAAAGTTTAGTTTAAAGGAGGGTTTGTTGAATAATTTTTTAGTTATCTGTTGTCCTATTCTTTGGGTATTAGTTGGCTACGTGTCTTTAAGCTTCCTAGTTATCAGGATTACATGTTATATTGTTTTTTAGTGGCTAAGTGGTTTCTAAGTAGTTGCTAGGTGGTTTCTAAGTAGTTGCTAAGTGGTTGCTAATTTCTAGCTTAATTTAGTTGTTGTTTTTAACCCATTTTGTAAGGTCGTTTTCTTTCTCTTGAAGAATATGAACAGATGAATTTTCTCTTTCAATTGGCTTGAGTTTACATTCCTTTAGTTTATTTCACTTGTAAATCTGTTTATGCCCAGCAAGTGTTAGCTTTAATTCCTCAAAGAATATTCACCTTAAAGCTTCTGTTCAACTCTGTTTTTCTACAAAATATACTTAGGAGAAGCCTTGTAAAACTTATTGGTCCACGTATGCTTTATCTAATTATGTGCGTGCTGAGATCCTAACTTCTATCGCAAATGAACTCTCCACGCATATTTTTCCTTTTCATTTATTTTTTGTTATAGTAATGGGATAGATACGCAAGGAATCTTCCAGACAACCAAACTCCTCTCACTAAATGCTTCCTTGCACCGTGCACAGAACGGCTGGACGCTGGTGTTCATAGATACGCATAATAGATTTACTAATACACCTATTGTGAAGATATTCCAGAAGGGGCAAAGAATCAGAATTCACAAAATGCGAAAAAATCACAAAAATCTGGAACGAATTCAAATCATTAAAAAATATTTAAAAATCTAAAATGTATATGAGACACAAGCTTACTATATATTACAGAAATTCATGTCGACTGAAGCACAAAGAGGCAACAAAAATAAATAATAGCAAAACAACCGCCGAACACAGGTGCTTCCCTGTGAGCATCTTGTGTATAAATTACAATATTCAAGAATTATTGATTATTCTTGTTCTGTTCAATTAGATGAGAATGCTATCGAGAGAATCATTTGGCTAAATCAAGAATAGATCAAGATTTTTTCAGTGACCTAAGTAGCTGATTGTTTTAAATTAAAAAAAGCATTTTAAGAAATTCATTTTAATACAGAATTACAAAATTTCACAGTGCCCGCTCATTCACTCACTTCCTCAAGAGAAGCTAGTTTCTCATACTAATTTTGCCCAATTTTTCTAGATATCTCACTTAAAGGCAATTTTACAGAAAGTAAGAAAGAAAAATGAAGAATATGCAAGCAACTTTCCGTCATTTCCTGGCAAGCATGGAAAAATGACACGACCTCCAAAACATGAGTCATTAACAAATCCTCTACTTCATTCCTTCTTTTGCCTTTTTCTTCTCTTTTCTTTGTTGCTCCCGTGTACCTGGCAAACAAAAGCAACAATCTTAATTAATGGCAACAAGAACTATAGCAATGTAATGCATCCACAGAGAGACAGAGAGAGAGAGAGAGAGAAGGGGAAGGGGGGGGGGGGGGGGGGGGGGGGGGGGGGGGGGGAGAGAGAGAGCATACGCTTTTTTTCTTCTCGGTTCTTTCGCTTCCAAGTCTCAGCCAGTCTTCGCACTTCTCTCTTCTTGTCTACACTCACACAAACCTGGCAGACGTGCAAGAAAGGACGAGAACACCAAAGAATGAAAATCCAATGTCTCTCATTAAAGAGAAGGTTGGACCAGTCAAAAGCTTTTATTTTTACTAGTGAATAATTGACAATTACAACACTGACCAAAATAAAGACTTGGAAATCAGTCCCTGTGCAAGATTCACCATGAATGAATGAGGCAAAACATTGAAATCACTATAGATGCTAAATAACAAGTATTTCCAAACCAATTCTGTAAAATTTTTGTTTGATGGATTGGGTAGTAAGTTAAAATTCAGTGATGAGAGAACAATAGAACCATGCTTGCTTAAAGAAGTATGCTGATATTATTCAAGGCAGCCAATAATATATCTCCTTTCAATTTCTAAGTTATTCCTACTTTATTTCCATGTACCAATACTTAAATAAAATGACTTAATTCCAAGAAAGATGACTGGGATGCCATCCCTAAAAGAACAAAGATTATATAACAGAATTTCTAGTATAAAAAAAAAAAAACCACAACATTTTGGTTGATTGTTGAGATTAAAAGAGAAGAACAGCATAGAGTTGAATTTTATTTTTTTTTAAAAGGTAGAACTTCAAGGTCCTTTTATTCCAATAACCTTGAGACAGAATAAAAGTACTAGACTCAGTATTGTTGTTAAATTAAGTACCCTTTTCAGTAAGGAATCAGTACAGTAGTACGAGGTAGAACAATCTCAAAAACCGAAGATAGAGGGACAAGTAAAGCTGTTTTATTTAATGTAGATCATCAGCTCCTATTTGCCTAAAGAGTTTCCTGACATGGAGACGTATAACATACGAGTGAAGCTATTATCGGCTGGCCACCCGAGAATGTATTGACTGGTCATCATGGAATATCAATTGTTATAGAAAATTTCTCAGAATTTGCAAAATTGTGCTATATGTTATAACAGAAGTCATATTTGTCATCAGCTGAGACACTTAGATACCTATGCTAGGCATCTCTATGCATTTTTTTGGAAATAACATCATATTACATCAGAGATCACTGCATATAACACGGAACAACAATTTTAAAGTAGGCAATCAATCGGGGAACCAATAAAAACAACTACTTCTCTGACATACCTCGCGCCCAGAACTGCGGAGAGCCTGAAGAGGTTCAATACAATCCTGGCCAATAACCTGAAACCCAGGTCTTTTATTTTCTTTGTAGCTCACATTGCCACTTGGATCCTTCTTTGACAACTCTTCCAGTTGCTGCTGAAGGAGGGGAGAAACACCAGCCTGGAATCCAAAGACAAGTTAGACAAGAGAACACTAACACAAGTCTCGACATGCAGACACTGCATATCATCAGAACAGCTGGAAGAAAAAAGCACCTCCACAATGAGAAGTAAGTTCGCATGACTAAACATATTATAATGATACTAAAATACTGTATAATAAGAACTAATTCAGTCAATGATTAACAAACTCATTTGGAAACAGTGGAATCACATTCAAGTGGAATACATAATAAACTAAAAGATTAAATATTGAAAAATATACAACTTAGACCAAATTCATTTTCCTCACAAATGCCTTTAAAAATAAGGATACCAGCAAATAGCAGATTGTCAAGAAGTGTAAAGACAGACAGACCGAAACCCACTGTTAATCAGAGTTCCTACAATGTCTATACAGAACATTGATGAACATGCTTGTAGCATCATAATCTATTCATCTTCTTAACTTCAAAACGAGTGCAACTTCTAAGCTTGCTCTAGTAGAATTTTCCTCTCCTAGTATTCCACATCACAATACCTCTCAACCCTTGAACATTATGTTTCCATAGCCATCAGGATGTGTTGATATTAACTGAGATCAAGTCCTCAAAGAGAACCATGAGAGACACTTTCATAAGAAATTTAGCACTTTGAGATCTCTTTTTTCTTAAAAAAACGAAAATTATCTTCCCCATCCTCAATGGCCAGACAGGCTATATCACAGCTTCCTGCTAATGAATCCCAGTTTTTGTCTGTAGATAACTCCCCAGGATTTTTTTTTAAATAATAGTTCATGGTTGTAATAACCGTTTATGAATTAAAAAAAAAAAAAAATCAAACTTCAGTCCTTTTGCAATCTTTTGATAATAATAATTTAGACCTCTCATGGTAGAACCATTGCTCAAATCAAAGGGAGAGGTAATTGATCGACTTCACAATCCTTACGACCCAGTTCACTTTCATGAAATCACCTGTCAACATTAAGAACCTTCAAACAACGGGATGCTATTCCCCCAACAAATGTCTAGTCCCTTCTTAAAGCTTTTTTTTTTGTGCATAAACAAAGTCATTTGACATGTTTCTGCTTGCAAAACACCTCCCACACTCATATTTTGGATACCAATCAGGTCTCTCTCCTTGTACTGAGAATGACCGTAAATCCATCATAGAAAAAGCTTCAGCATCTTCTGCCAAGCAACATTACAGAATATATTAATCTCATTGGGACCAAAGTTTGAAGTATTATGTGCCAGTGGCATGCCAATCTAGCACTAGCAACATACATATCATGTCATGCCAGTGCTGGTGTTTCAACTTGCTGACAGCTTGCAAATCCTAGGTGCAAATGCTTTGGAAACAAAACTTTCGTGCTTTCTAAAAAGAAACAAACCTGAATTCATACTACTGTGAGTTAACAGCCAAAGAGACCATCATGAATGATACATATCGTCTACCATTTATATATGCACAAGCAAATCCATGGTTGTTCCCAAGCACTCATAGTGGTCAACATTATTAATTAGATGTCCCAACCCCCCCCCCCCCCTCCCCCTCCCATGCATCTGTTCCCATTTCCATTGCTGCTTTGTGCAACTCACTTGTCATCATGACCGATGGACAAGGGAAACTGAGTAACAAATGACGACGGGTGATGGGAGAGGGTATGGATGAGACCTTTGAACTAAGGAAGTAAGGAACATATCAGAAATTTACCTTTAGCTAATAGTTTGTGGATAATCTGCAATAAATTCTTGCTTTGATCATATATAAGGAGAGAATATATATATGTGCATACAAAGAGAAACAAATTGAAAACTTACCCCAGCCAAAAAGCGATTTGAGAATGATTTTGGTTGTAATGGCCGTGCTAAGCGGCCATTCAGCTCCTGCCATTTGAAACATAATAAAATTATAGAAAAGAGAATTTTCAGAGAGAGAGAGAACCTACAAAGTCAATCCACTAAAAGTTTCTTTTCTAGGGTAGTAGCTACAGCTACTGCTCTAGTAATCGGAAATGTAGCCATGGTCAAAACTAAAACGGAGAAACCTGGTGCAGCTTCTTTAGATGAAGAGAACTAATTTTCTTCTGCTTATGGCTTTTCACAGTTTCTTCCTCACTGCCACTGTCCTCCACAGCCAATTCCACAGATTCAGCATTCCGTAAAAGCCAGCTCTTCTTGGCATTTTCCTTAAGAAACAACAACAGGAAGCAAAATGTTGAATGGAAATTGTTTATTAATTACATTCCATGTTTTAAAAGAACTAAAAGAAAGCTCTTCATTTGCATGGGAACCACTAAAAATTAATAGGTGATCCAAAACACAGCTAAAATACCCCTAAACTACAAACATGATATGACTGGAAAATTGAAATATCAGAGGACCACCGACAGCATAGGGCTTGATGATGGACTTATATCTACAGCAATTGACAATAAATTGTTGTAGCCAATAGGATACTGAGACACCATTCCACTTGTAGAGTTCAACAAACTGGTGCATTCACATTATGATCCAATCAAACCCACAAGATAAGAGCCTAGCATCAAGAATTGACGACAAGTAGATAGATAGAGAGAGAGATCTGGTCAAGCATTCCAAAAATTATTTCATATATCTAGCTAAAAAAAACAGAGCTAGCAATATGATACCATGATCCACCCAGTATTCCTTGTAGATAGAACAAGGACCGCCGAACCGGTATCGGGACCCGTACCGATCAGCGGCCAATATGGTTTGGTACCGGTGCATGTAAGGCGTGCCGGTTCCGTATCGGCACGCTCGATTTTTTTTAACTTCTCAAGAATATTTAATTAGTAATTACTTTTTTTGAAGTTTTTCAATGATTTTAAGTCTAATTTGATTTTTTTGGTGTTTTCTTGATATTTTTCTATGATCCCGGTTTAACCTAAATGATGCATTTTATTATTTTAAAATGATACAAATCATAAAATGACTAGTGAGATGTTGCATGTTACAAGGAACATAAAATATCCTCAAATCAAGTAGTGACGTAAAAATTATAAAATAATACAATTACTTACATATATTTAAAGTACAATATATATACCGATATCTAAAATCGGATCGAGTAACAATGACTCATGTAGATATCCTAATCATCAGCATAGTTAGGAGGCACATCAACTCACCCCTCTAACCAAGCGACACTGCAGTCTTGTACGTT